>NC_056726.1:1811857241-1812004741 GCF_019279795.1 Protopterus annectens | reverse complement strand
CACAGAATGTATACGCACAGGACTCCTATCTATGGCCACTTCCTTGCTACATGTCTGGGGGTCTATGACATCACTGGGATGGTAGCAGGAATGAAGGCAATAAATAATGATACTACATACCCCTAAACCTCTTAGTGTATGACATTGGACAAAGCCTGATATAATTGGGGGATAAAGGCCCAAACACATGGGTATATTGGACATATTGCTGTTATAAATTTAGACAGTTGGTGTTACCAGGTTTGTTGTAACATATCATTTCTGAGGGCTATGAAGTCAGTAACACCAATGGATGTTAGCATTTCCCAGAGTATCCTACTAATTAGCCAAGGACAATGACTCTCTGGGGAACAGACCAAACATATGAGCTATGCAGCTGGACAGTGTCTAGGCCTCTGGGCAGTGTAGCGGTATGACCACAGTCATGTAACAGAATGGAAATTCCCTGACAGCTGTCAAACATGTCACCCAGCACGTTATGAAACACAGTAAGACCAACATGCAATATTTGCACCACAGTCACAGCAATATATCAGTACCCAAAATGGACTCTAGAGTAGAATGACTGTCTGAACAAACATACCCTAATTGCTAGTCACACACTACACCAACATATATTGGCCAAAATCACATTGTACTGGGAATCCTGAGGTGTTACAGGACATTTTACAGTCTGCCCCTACATGCATATAGACCTGATAGACCACCAGCAGCTGTAACAGCATGCACAGTCAGATATGTAAAAGATGTATGGCACTCACATCTGCTACTCTCCCTACCCAGCCCAACAAACATCTACACACAACACTGCTACACATTCTTGGCAGTTTGTTTACAATGGTCAGATATACATAACTGTCATATGTACAGATTTCCACAGAATTTCCAAGGTGTGGAACTATAATCCTGGCCACTACCGCATACCACAGCCTGGAGTCTGCTAGATCCCTGGGATGATAACTGGAGTGCAGTTGGTAATTAATGATGTACCATACCTCTGCACTTCGCAGTGCAGGACATCTGGACAATGCATGATGTACTTGGGGGTAGGGGGGCAGAAAGAGGGACATATCACACATAATCATGTTACAAACTGAAACTGTAGCTGATGTTACACATGTTGTTGTAACATAACATCAGTGAAGGCTATGATGTCTGGAACACCAATGGATGTCAACATTTAGTGACTACAATCCTTGCATTATCTTACCGACCTCACAAAAACAGACGTTCAAGGAACAGACCAAACATAACAGGCAAACCTCTGACCAGTCTGTGGGCAACATGCCAGTTGAGAGGTATGTCAGAGTCATGTCACTGTCAGACATCAAGTTACTCAGTAAATGCATATACAGACAAACCCTTTCAATTTAGGAACCCTCCCTGTGTATAACAATATTAATGACACACTGTACCCAGTTCTGGAGCTTTGTCCCCCATGTTGTTGGGCTGTCTCCATATGTCCTGTCCTGTGAGGTATTCCCACATACTGTCTGTGAAGCTGTAGCCTCCACACGTCCGTAATGTGCCCCGCACAGGCAAGGAAAAGGGGCAAGGCCCACATGAAGGACGTCCCATATATTGGAACTAGCAGCAGTGCCCAGGTCCACACCACAATACTATGTGGGCACCTACATAGCTGTATGACCTCAGCAATACCTGACAGGACAACATCAACCCCCTTAACGTAGGCTGAACGCATGTGGTGGACAGCAGCAATACACAACTTCCATCATAGGTGGAAATAATCCCAGGATGGGGAATGAAGGAAGAGGTGCCTGATTGGAAGCAATGTCACCTTGTTCTGCACAAGCAAATAAGGTCACAGGTGATGTACCCTAAGGCTGTCTTTGAGTGGAAATTGGATACATACACCAAGGCCAATCACTAGGCCTTCCAGACATGTGTCTGAAATTCCAGAGGCAACACATATATCTGCTCTGTAGTGGTGGTCAATAACACCACATGCACATATGCAATAGATATAGGCAACCGGCTGCAGACAGGTGAAGTGTAAACATCACCCCCCTGATCCCCCATTGGTACACATGTGCATGTACAGCAGCTGCCCCTCTCCCCTCATGATCAGGAGGCATGCCTGTAATGCCCTCTCAAAGGCAACACATAGAGGTCTTCATAGGGCTGATACCATTCCTGGCTGCATCCTACATGAACACAGGCATGGGATCTCAGACCCATTCTACAGTGTAGTTAACCACAGCCTGAGTACCGGTGTCATCCCATCTGCACAGAGGAAGACAGAAAGTTGATAGAAAACAGGTTATGCATTAGGATGGATGTTCTGAAGGATACAAGTCTGAAACTGAAATGTATGCCATTATGCCATGACAGCAATCCTCAATGACATGGCCAAAAACCTCAATTCTCTCCATTTAATATAATAAGATAATATTAATATCCAATAGGAGATAAATAAAAATATTCAGCTCAAATCCCCAAACCATGATAGTGTAGTGCTCAGAATCCCAGCTTTACATGCAGGCTTACACAGTTCAAGTACTACAACAGAAAATCCAATTTTACATGGGAAAGCAGTGTTAAAAGTACTATTTTCATATTAAAATATGCAGTAAGTTATTTTAGTCACCAAAGCTAATGCAGCTGGTATAATGTGAAACTACCCATGTTTCCACATGTCCCATATGGTATAGTTACACCCCTTGCTTCTGTAATGAAAGCACATAGAGCCATGTCATGTAATGGAAATCATATGCACTTACTAAATTAAGTCATTATTGTGATATTTTATAAGAATGAACCTTAAGAAATGGCTAACAATGCTCAGCTATGCTTAGCAGGCTTAAGCATTGTATAAACGTGAATGCTAAGCAGCAGGTAGCTCAGCTAAGTGGATTTGCATACTGGGTAAGCTTCGCTAAGCAAAACCTACATGGTTTAAGTGCCTAATAGTTTGACCATATGTTGGCATCACTTAGCATCATGCAGACCCATGCAAACACACTTAAAACTGCCTTAATCACTCTGTCTACATCAGCCTCTGTTCTGCCCAGCAACAAAATAAACAGCCCTTTCAGATCTTAAATCCAGGACCCTGTACACCATAGTCACTGCAATTTACCACTAAGCCGGCTGAGCTGTAAAATATTCTGCTGTTTTTCAAACATATCAATAGGGACGAAACATTGTGGAATCACTAATGACTGGTGTTTACCCCCCCCCCACACACACACACACACACACACACATATATATATATATATATATATATATATATATATATATATATATATATATAATAAAACATATACATATATAGATAGATATGTATAGAGCTATATATATATATATATATATATATATATATGTGTGTGTGTGTATAACAATATATGGATATATTACTGAGAAAGACTGAGTATATATATATATATATATATATATATATATATATATATATATATATATTCATTTTTCTATAACATGCAACACTATCATACCTCAGAACACCTTAGTACAAGTAGTACAAGGGGTATGGACCAAGCCAAACAAAGTGGGGGGACAAGAGCATGGAAATAGGGACACATTGGGACTAATTGGGTAGATAAACTGAGGACATTGCTGCAGTAACACTATCTGTCCTAACATATGTTGGATGCAATATTAGATGTCTGAGAAATCAATTGCCTCACATTATATAGTGAGTCCATTCCACACATCATCCCACTGAATTGTCAGAAATATACACCTGTCATGGGGACCAGACCAAATATATGAGCCAGACAATTTTACATCCTATGAACACCTGGAGAGTTGATAGCTATGAGTGCAGCTATGTAACATTAAAAAACTATACTGATGGGAAATGGTAAATTCACCCCAGGGATCACTTCTGTGGCTCTGCTTGACAGGGGCACAGGAAAATAATTTTCTTGGGTGGTGAAAGCCAGGGTACATTTTTTGGCTAGGCTGGTATGGGCCCTAGGGCCGATAGCCTAGTACCTACCTGTGAACCTAAGCTGACAAGTATGTCACCAAGCACCATCCAAAATGCAGTCAGGACAACACCACACTACCCCAAAACAGCTCTGGGGGAATTACACATGCATTAGCTAATAGAGCACGCACTACAGAGATGTAACTGTACTGAAAAAAGATACACGTGTGAAAGTGCATACATGCACCCAATTGCACCACAGTCACAGCAACATACCGGTAAGCCTACCAAACACTACAGTATAACAACTGTGTGGACAGATATATCCTGAATGACAATCACACAATACCCCTAGATATACTGTCCCAGGTCACAGTGTAGCCGGACTTGTGTGGTGGTATGCGACATGTCTCAGAATGCCCATACAAACATGTACTGGAGATAGACCACCAGTAACTGGAGCAGCATGCACAGCTGGATACAAAAGGATGCATGCCACTCACATCTGCCACCCCACCCTATGCAGGCCAACTAATAAATAAACAGTATGCTGCTACAAATTCTTAATAGGCTGTACACAATGGCCAGACATACACTAACCTCCTGACTGTACAGAGTTCCACAGGTTGTCCAGCCTTTGCTCTCATATTTATGACCCCTACCCCAGAACATGTGTGGGGTTCCACAACATCACCGGGACAATATCAGGAATGACAGCACTAAATAATGATAGATCATACCTATCCACCTCATAGTGCATGACATATGGACAAAGCCTGACACAATAGGAGTACAGCGGCCCAGAAATAGTACAATAGTGCTGTTATAAACTGCAAAAGTCATTTGCAATGAGGGGTATGGCACTATGGTAACACAACAAGTGTGTCATAGCCGAGGTATGACTGTACACAATTACCAGGTCTGTATAACAGTTATTGCATGTGCCACAGAGTTTATAGGGCTGAGGGGTGTATACAGTTAAGTGTATGGTAGTAGACATCAGCAACTCTTGTAAAGTTGACAATGGGAAATGTATTGGGTGTAACACACCTCAGATTGTTGAAATCTATGCCCCCAGAGGATATTGTGTCGATCAAACACACAGAGAATACCATTCACACAAATACACACACACACACACACACACACACACACACACACACACACACACACACACACACACACACACATGCACAGGATCACAATTGCCAGTGTTGGTTTTGGAACCCCTACCCATCTAGTTAGTGGTACTACAGTGTTAGGCAGGTATCGCAGGTGGCACAGAGCTTAAAAGTATGGAGAGTGTTCCACAGTATGTGTAAAGTGAATTACATCATGTGCCTTTGTAAGGTATGGTGGGGGGTGTACTGGGTTTGAATGGATTCATAATACTGTTAACAGATCAATTAAAGTATCCCTTGTCCCAGACATCTGGAAAAAAGCATTCATTCTTCCCTTACACAAAGGTGGCACCAACACAGACACCACAAACTTTCAACCCATAGCAATTCTCTCACCCCTCTCTAAAATACTGGAAAAATGCATCTATGCCCAACTCCTCAACCACCTGCATGAAAATCAAATTTTATCACCCACTCAGCATGGTTTCAGACAAGGACACAGCACCACTACCGCCCTCTTATCCTTCCTTGATACAGTTAACCGGGCACGTGATTCTGGTAAAATAATTGCTTCACTTTTCCTTGACCTCTCCAAAGCTTTTGATACCATTTCCCACATTATCCTACTCTCTAAACTATCCACCCTCCACATTTCTCCCCCTACCCTACAGTGGTACAACAACTATCTCTCCAATAGGCAGCAATCCACCAAATGGCAACAGTCTTACTCTCCCTTCCTCAGTACATCCACATGGGTACCCCAAGGCTCCTTACTTGGTCCTCTCTTATTTAGCATCTTTATTAACAACTTTCACACCACTCTCCCACAATGCTCAGTAATCCAGTACGCTGATGAATCTACAATAATATGCACTGCATATTCCAGCTCTGAACTTCAGCAAATTACCCAGAATGCCCTCACATCTACTGAATCTTGGATGCTTAACAATCATTTTGCCCTAGATCCAAAAAAAAACTAAACTAGTAATTTTTACTCCTAGGAAAACCACTCCATTTGATAAAAAACTCTTCACTATAAAAGCCCAAGACAATACCACTATAGAAGTTGCCCCACACACTAAATTACTAGGCATTATTATAGATGAAAACCTTAACTTTGACTTACATATAAACAATAACATCAAAAAAACACACCAAAAGCTTGGTATGCTCTTAGCCTCTCTACTAGATAAACCCTTGCAACTACCTTTTTATTACCCTCTCTCCTTTATGGTGCCCCTCTCCTCACTAATATCCAAAATTCTACAAAATCCAAACTTGCTATGTGTTACAACAGAATAGCAAAATTTGCCACCAAGGCCACATTATCATCCCACCATTGTAAGTCACTGAAACAATTAGGGTGGCTGGAACTCCCCCACCATCTCTCATTCACCCAACTAACTAATGTGCACAAAATAATCTACAGACCCACAGACTGTCCTGCTCTCTCAACTCTACTTGCCAAATACCATTCCAGCAGGCATCTAAAATCTGAAAATCATCTACTTCTAAAAGTAGATAAGCCCACCTTACCTGCTGGTCAACTCCTCTATGCCTTCACCATCACCAAACTATGGAACTCACTTCTGCCTTCTATAAGAAATACAGGCAGCACCACCACCTTCAAACAAATGCTGAAAAATCATCTCAACTCTTCCTGGCTATGCTCCTGCTCTATAACCTAACCTCTTCACTCTCCTTATATGATTACTAAACTTATACGTCTTTTGCTACTAGTGACTGATGATATTTTCTCCATATTTATTTTTATCTTCACTTGTTGATTCTGGTACAATAATACTGATCTCTGTTTATACCAATCTGACTGAATTCATTGAATTCTGCTTTAATGTATATTTTCTGTATATATTGCTGTAATCAAACAAACTAGATTCCTGCCTTTATGTATATATTCTGTATATGTTACTATATTTACTATCTGTAACACTGTTTCTGCTTCTGTACTAATTAATGTTTATAATTTTTTTCTGTATCTCGTTGGAGCTTTTTTCCCCTGGGCCTCCATTGAAAATGGGCTCTTTTAGGCCCAGTGGACTTATCCTGGTAAACAAATGCAATAAATAAATAAATAAATAAATATGAGGCTACACACTCCCAAACACTGCTATACACACCAATGCACATGCACAAATGTGCCAGTACTGTGATTGGCAGCCCTGCCTCTCTATCTATTCATTCCATACTGTTACACAGCTGTTGCAAACAGCACGGTGTTTATAGGTCTGCAGAGTGTCTACAGATACCTCTATGGTTGATGTAAAAAGTAGCCCTCGTAAGTGGAATGTAGGATGTGTGCTGGGAGTACCATGGCCTAAAATTGTAAACCATGGCTACCCAATGAATATAGTTCTCATTCAAATACACTCAGGATACTGTGTGCACGCGCACACACACACACAAGTGCACACACACACACACACACACACACACACACACACACACACACACACACACACACACACATTTGCTAGGACTGAGATTAGAACCACTACCAATCTAGTTATTGCTACTAAACTGTTATGCATTGATTGTACATGCCATGGAGCTTGTAGGGTGAAGTGCATTCCATGGCTCCTCTAAGGTGAACAACATCACCAGGCCAATGTACTGGGTGAAAATGTACTCAAAATACTCTACTCAAAATACTCTAACCTACAGAAATATATGCAACAAACACAGATGAATTCGTACACACATTTGCCAGAACTGAGGTTAGCAACCCTGCCTATCTTGTCAGTCAGTGCATACTGTTACCTAGTTCCTACACACAGCACATCTCTTATTGTCTTATTGGGCTGAATAGTGTCATCAGATACCTCTATGTCTGATGGAGGCAGCGGGCCTTGTACAGTGGATCTTGGGACTTGTACTGGGAGTACCATGGTCTAAAAATGTAAAACCCACTCCCCCCAGTGGATATAGTACTCACTCAAACACAGGATACTGTTATCACACACACTGTCACACATGTGTCAGGACTGAGATTAGAACCCATACCTATCTAGTTATTGGTACTACAGTGATACACATTTATCACACATGCCATGGACCTTGTAGGCTGAAGACTGTTTCATGTCTCTTCTAAGGTGAGCAACATCACCAGCCCTTGTAAAGTATGGCAATGTGAAGTGCACTGGGAGAGTTGTTGTGTCTTTTGGCTTTTCCTGGTTAGGGGTCGCAACAGCGGAACTCCGGTCCGCTAATGATTGGCAGTAGATTTTTATGTGCCAAGTTGCCAGCCCTGACACACAACCTTCAACGAAGGTACGCCCATTCACGCATGTCTCCAGACAGAAGACACTCTAGCTGAGAATCAAATGGGACAACGTCTTACTGTCAGGTGACAGTGCTACCGCAGCACCACCACCGCAGTTGAGGCCTCAAAATGCTGTCTCCTACAAATATAGACATGTACAAATACTTGCACACACATACATACTCACATTTGCCAGGACTCAGATTGGAAGCCCTAGCTATGTAGTTATTGGTACTATAGTGTTATACAGTTATTGCAAGCACCAGGGAGCCTATAGGGTGAAGAGTGTCACAAGGTACCTTTAAAGTGTATAACATCACCAGCCCTTGCAAAGTATGGTAATGGGGGTATAGTGGGTGAGAAGAGCATCAAAGTACTTTCACCTACAAGTTTACACGCTCGCAAACACTTTTATACACAATCATGCACACACACACACATTTGCCAGTACTGAGATTCATAGGTTCATGTGTTCATAGGTGTGTACCAGGCTAATGGCCATGGAGCCATTACAAGCCTAACCCGTGGGAGTACCCTGGCATCATGCTACCTGACATTTGTCCACAATGCATCTATCGACTATTGCCACTTGAATGAACCCCATAGTGACAGTTAAATTCCTCATCCACACATCCAGATTTCTATTGAAGAGGGCCAGTGAGGTGCTCTGATTGACATGTATGTGATATATAGTCCATAACATGGCCAGTTTATGGACCTGTCCACCAGCATGTTCTGTTGATTGTGATAATGAGGTTGTGGTCTCCGTGGAATGTGGTGCAGATGGATTGGGATTTCACTACATGTGACATTCCTAACAGGGCTGGGCAGATATGGCTTTGTCAGTCAAGCAGTGATTGCAAGTAAGTAGCCAAGATGTGACCGAGAATACTTGAAGGTATTGGACTCTGTCCATATAGTACAGTTGTTTAAGGCCTAGGGTCCTATTTGTGAGGTACATTTGCATCCTCCCCAGTTGCTGCAGGTGTCTAGTGAGGTACATGGCAAATAGGTCATTGTACTTGAATTTTGGCCTAATGAGGGGAGAGTAGAGGGAGACATTGATCTCTTCCTTCCTGGATGCAACACCCTTAGTTATGAGATGTGCCACATAGACGGACTTTCTGTCCACAGTGGCAATGTGGTGGTCATAAGAGAAGTTGCTATCAACCTGTATTCCCAGACCTCTTATAACAACTTATGTGTCAAGTGGACTACCAGTGATGTGGTAATTCATAGAAACCACATTGATCCCAGAGGGGATGGCAAAACATTTCTTGCCATTAAGCCTAAGACCAGTGTTTGGACAACAGTCATAGGTCTCAGTGGGCACTGTATGAAGGATGTCAACATAATTTGGGGATTTAGACACAGCACCCACCTTGCAGTTGTCTGCAAACATTGTCAGCCAGAGTCCCTTTGTGTTGGGCTGGATGTCAAAGCCGTACATACTGTACATGGGGGGGGGGTAACCAGGACCAGACCTTGTGGTACTCCACTCATGACTGGTCATCAGTCTGACATGGAGTCCATTGCCTTCACACTGTGGGTTCCATCCATGAGCCAGTTTGCAACCCACCTAGTGACATAGGGGTTGATGCCTAGCTGAGTGTGTTTGTCTATGATTCCTGAGTGGGGAATGGTATCAAAGGAATAGATGTCCCACCTATCTTGTTATTGATACCATACTGTTACATAGTTATTTCACATAGCACACAGCTTATATGGCTGCAGAGTGTCTACAGCTACCTCTACAGTGGTTGACAACAGTAGGCCTTGTACAATGGACACTGGGAAGTGTACTGGGTGGACCACACTAAAAGATTGCAAAACCCATCCCCCAGTGGATATGGTTCACAAATAAACACAGACACACACACACACACACACACACACACACACACACACACACACACACACACACACACACACACACACACACACTTGCCAGGCTGTGAGATTCAAACCCTTACTTCTATAGTTATTGCTACTACAGTGTTATGCATTTATCGCATGTGCCATAGAGCTTATAGGGTGAAGGGCATCCCAAGTTATTTCTAAGGTGAGGGACATCAGCAGCCCTTGTAAAGTATGGCAATTGGAGATGAACTGGTTGTGGATGGCCACAAAATACTGTAACCTACAGCAGTGGTGGCTGATGACTTCAAATCAAAGGGGGCTGCAGGAGACAGCTGAATGGGTGGGGTCAATGGGAATGGGTGTGGCCAACTAGAAAGAGGAGGGGCTATGCTCAAAACCACAAAAACTGTAACTTTAATTAAATAGTCTGCCCTGGGTGCCAAACCATCATTATGAGAGTCCAATCAAGACAAAATGAAGTGTAGAAGAAAAACATATTTCAATCCATTGGCTGCATGACAGTTTACTTAATATCTAGATGGAAACAAAAAGGTTGTGAGGCATGAAAAAATAAATTACTTTTTAAATACATTACTGGAATGCTAGTCAAAATCTAGTATAAGAATAACAAGCAGCACTCAACTCAAACCACTTCTCCTTGTACTCCAGTTGTAATTATAATTTATATTCAACTCTATTAAAGTACCAAGTAACATGCTGAAAGTAGCAATCTCTGTGATACCCCCACTTGTAAAAATGTTTCTTATCCAAAAAAGACCTGCTGCCTGAAAACAACTATCTACTTGTTTCATGGGTAAAACATGATCAAAGTAAAAAATGAAAAGCAAACAGGAAACAAGCTCAACATACATTGCTTAAAGGATTACTGCACAGGATATGGACCCCACATGATAGATTGGCATTCTGTTTAGTTTGCAGGTAAAGCCTGTAATGAGCTCTTAAAATAATGTAATCCTGTCCTTTATTACAAATACTGTCATATGCATTTCAATACCCGTGGCTTATATGTTATCTAGTTATGTAAGTATTCTCTGCATGGCAACAACAAAAAGGCTTTCAATGTTGGCAATTCTTTAACAGTATGCTTATTAAAACTTACTTGCATCTTACAATCTCAGACAAGCTTACGAGATGGTCATTAAAGCAGTGCTACTTAAACACAGAGCAACAGGCACTTTCTGAATAATAATAAGCATAAATCAACAGTATAAAAATATGACAGAAACCAGAACATTCTGCAAAATCAAGGACAGATGAAAAGCCATTGTAGTACTTGTGTCTACCTTGGATGGGGGGATAGTCTGCACATTTGCACTGCATAATTGCTCCTTGCCTTGCTTGGACACATCCAGAGTCACTACATGGGGGAGTGGGGTGCAACAAGTATGTCACAATTTGAAATGTCTCTGGCTGACTGCCATGGCCCTGACACATTCGTCATACCTCTCAACCTCAGAGCAAGAAATCTGGACAAAGCCATACATAGAAGTGGGACAAAGGCCCAAAAATAAGGACAATTTTTAAATATTGCTCTTATAAACTTAGAAAGATAATAGAAGAGTAGGTCTTGCATTAGTATGAATTTTCTGAAGGGTATGAAATCTGAAACTGAAATGTCTGTCATTATTTTCTAACTTCAGTCTTTAATGATTTGCCACTAATTTGCCAAAAAAAACCCACAATTTTATGAAAAATGGACCAAAAATGTGATTCAAAAATATAAAATAGCCACACAATACAGCTGGGAACCTGTCAAAGAAGGGACACTTTTTAATATTAGTACTGCTAACTTGAGCAGCTGACAAAATAAAAGAATCTACATGCATTTCTGAAATAAAAGTAATCTGTAACTGATTATTACAGTTATTTATTAATTGTAAACCCTCCAGTTTTCTTCCAAAATTGCCATTTTGCGGAGGGATTATTAGAGGAAGAGCAACATTTTGAGCCAAAAATCGGGGACAGTTGAGAGGTTTGGATATGCCTAATTCTATAAAGCAATTTATTTGCATGTACCTCTCAACCTGTTAATGCAGGAAATCTGGACAAGGCCAAATATATGGGGGGGACATATAAACAGTACTAAAAATTGCTCTTGTATAAAATGGGACAGTTGATCGAATAACAGGTCTTGCTTTAGCATGCATTTTTCTGAAGGTTATGAAGTCTGAAACTCAGTGTCTGTCATTATTTAGTGACTTCATTCCTAAATGATTTGATAGAAAACCACAAATTTTATGAGGAACAAACAAAAAATAAGAAGCAAAAATCTACTCATTCTGCAAAAATCTGGACAGTTCAGCCAGGGCTGTCTTTGAGTTTGCTGCCCTTCCCCCCTCACAAAATCATGGTCGAATGGAGCTTTCCCCCCTACAGCCATTTCAATGAACCATCACTTGGCTATTTCACCCCATTTACCATAAACACTAATGTGCATACTGCTTTACATCTGCGATGATTTGGACTTCATTTAAAAGTTTTATTTTGCATTTTACAGCGCAAACACTAATAGATATCATATCTGCTAAACAAAGCAATGCAGTCTCACAATGAGAACAGACTTAGCATTAAAACGTATCTGCCCTTGAAAACTCACAATCACTGAAACAGCATTGATACCCACATTCAAAGAAAATACATTTTGCCAGTGGCAGTTTAACTTTGGCTTTGGGCTGTTTTCAAATCACAGGCCCCTTGCACATGAAACATACACATGCTCTTTCACACACCTTCCTGATTGTATTAAATTATATTCCTTGTACAATACAGTACAGTTTTAGTGGGTGTTTTAAATTTATTGTTTTGAAATTTTTCCAGTAAACAATGAAACAAAATGCATGCACCCGTAATGACAAAACTGCCCAACTCAGAACATTTCCATCATAAAAGTCTACTCAAACTTCTACAGTCCACCAGTATCAGTACATATGCACAATCTGTGAAGAAGTAAAAGTCATCTAAATAATTCCACATTAAAGAGATCTGTAACTAATTAAGAGGTTGCTGCTAGCAAACAACTTTGCATTTCATTGTTTCATCTACAAATAAAGTGCCCGTTACCCTTGAGGAATAAATTGCCTATCTTACACTAAAAAAAATGATAAGCTAGCAATATTGCAATAGGGAATGGATGGCAAACTGATAACAGGTTCATAGTTACTAGGTATCTTTGCATCCACCTCTTTTGCAACAAAGTACATTATCAGAAATGCATCTATCTACTGTGGCAGTAGAACCCACAGCCTTCTGCATCAAAAGCAAGTATACTACCTGTTGTGCTATTAACAATTCAAGCAGACTCAGCATAAGCAGCACTAAACTTCTGCTCCCCTGCAGCTCTCAGCTCCTTGTAAAATCTACTCACTCAGTTGTATCTCTGAACTTTGCAGTACAAAGAAATCTGGAAAAAGCCAAAGTTTATTGTGAGGGGGACAAAAGCCCAAAAACCAGGGACACATTTTAAACATTGCTTGTATAATGTTGGAAAGTTGCTAGAATAAAATGCTGTGTTACCACCATACATTTCCCTGCCAAGCCTTAAACCCAGGACCCTGTGCAAAACAGTCAGAGCAACATACCACTATGCCAAATCAGCTGTTTTGTGAAAGAGGAAGACATAAACTTAAATGGCTACCATTTAGTGAATTCAGTTCTCACCATAGCACAGCTGTCAACCTCTTAGCACAAAACACCTGAACAAAGCCAATAATGGGTGAATACAGCCCCCAAACATTCAGTGAATTCAGTTTTCATCATAGCTCTCAACCTCTTAGCAAATAACACCCGGACAAAGCCAGTAATGGGGGAATATAGCCCCCAAACATATTCAGTGAATTCAGTTCTTATCATAGCTCTCAACCTTAGCATAAAACCTGGATGAAGCCAATAATGGGGGAATACAGTCCCCAAAATAGGGACAAATTTCAAATATCCATCTTATACACTTAGAAAATTGCTAGAATAAAAGCTTTTGTGTTACCATGCACTTTCTGAAGAATATGAAGTCTGATATTCAAATGTGTGTCATTTTTAACATTTGTTAACCAGGAAAGTCTGACTTGGAACAAAAGCTAATTTTTAGCAGAGGCCCAGGGAGAAACACTCCAGACACATGTCTTTGTAAGATGGGAGGACACTAGAGGAAACAAAAACAGGGAGGGCATACAGACTCCACACAGAAGGTAAGGCACCCCAGCCAAGAATCAAACCAGAGAACATGTAGCTGTCAGGCAAAAATGCTACCACTGCACCAATGCACTACTGGCTTTGCAAGGACACAAAATACAGAAACCACAGATTTTATGATGAACAGAACAAGTATGAGGGAAAAATCTGCAACATTTATACAAATGGTGGTGGGTAGGGAATTCAGGCTCTTGCCTCCTGGTCCCAAGGTATAGGGTTCAAGCCTTATTCTCTACCCACCACCATGTAGCACCTGGGGCATTTTCACATACACACACACACACACACACACACACACACACACACACACACACACACACACACCCTACCTGGGACAGGTAAATCCTCCCACAGCTTCATTCATTGGAGCAGCACTAAATACATCCTTCCATAGCTTCGTTAAGCCCGTGAGATGTCCTTCCCTGATGAGACTCCCAGCCTGCCAACGTTGCAGTCTGAGTCCGATCTTTTTCCTGTGACAGTCTATGCAGTTACAACTGCATAGACTTCTGGGATCTCTGAACTTGAATGCTTCATTATCCAGACTGCTGCTGAGACAGTCTGCGCATGCTCCAGACTGTCTCAGCAGCAGTCCAGATATTGGAAATGCTAGTGCGCATGCACGAAAGTCCGCTATTTGCCATCATTTTTTCTTTTTTTTTTTTTCTTTTGTGTTTTATTTTATTTTATTTAACTTTATTTTTTATTTTACAGCTGGGGGGGCTACAGTCTGGCAGTCCAATAGCACGGGCTGCCCCTGACCTACAGATATACACACATAAAAACACCAACACACTAGCACACACATTTGCCAGGGGTGATATTAGAACCCCTATCTAACTAGTTTGTTACACTATAGTAGTACACAATTATCACAAGCACCACAGAGTTTATAGGATTAACAGCTGCCCAAAGGTATCTGTAAAGGTGACTGACATCAGCAGGGCTGCTAAAGTAGGGTGATGGGAAGTGTACTGGGTGGTACACAACTCAAAATGGTAAAACTCACACAGCATATGATACACACACACATACACACACACACACACACACACACACACACATACACACACACACACACATTCATAGGTTCATAGGTTCATAAGTTCATAGGTTGGTGCTAGGCTATCAGCCCTAGGGCCTATACAAGCCTAGCCATAACAATTCCCTGGCTATTTCTTCCCACATTATTTACTTTCCTGGACCCCTGTCTAGCAGGGCGATTGACGTGATCCCTGGGGTGAATTTCCCTTCTCCCATCCAATCGTCAAGGTTCCTCTTGAAGAGGTCCAAAGAGGCACTCTGCTTGACATGTATGGGCAATCTATTCCAGAGTCTGGGGAGTCTCTGGGTCAGGAACCTATCCCTCCAGCATGTTTTGTTTATTGTGATGACAAGGTTTAGATCCCTGGAGCGTGTAGCTCTGAGGGATTGGGATTTCCTTAAGTGTAGCATGTCCAACAGCTCTGGGTTTGACATGGCCTTGTATGTTAAGCAGAGATCGCCTCTGAGTAGACGATATGCGACAGAGTATAGCTGGAGTTTTTTAAGGCGGTCAGCGTAGGGCATCTGCTTTAGGCCTGTGATTCTTTTAGTGAGGTATTTCTGAGGCCTTTCCAGTTGTTGCAGATGTCTTGAGAGGTACATAACCAAATGGGGCGTTGTATTCTATAATGGGTCTAATGAGGGATGAGTACAGTGGGACAATGACCTCCTTTTTTCTGGATGAAAATCCCTTCGTGATGAGGTGTGCCACATAGAAGGATTTCCTGACTGTTGTGGCAATGTGGTTATCGAAGGTGAGACCACTGTCCACCTGTGTCCCTAAGTCTCTTATCACACTTTCTGTGTTTAGTGTACTGCCACCTATATGGTAATTCATGGATACATGTTTTTTCCCAAAAGGGATAACAATACATTTCTTGGCATTGAGCTTGAGCCCATGGCTCTGGCACCAAGCATCTGTTTCTGTAAGGCCCTTTTGTAGAGTATCCACATCATTTGGGGATTCAATAATCACACAGACATGCACACATGCACGCACACGCTCATGCACACACATTTATTTGCCAGTATTCAGATTAGAACCCCTGTTCTTTAGTGATTTGTACTATAATGTTACCCAGTTATCATACATGCCACGAAGCTTACTGGGCTAACAACTGGCCAAAGGTGCTGATAAGGGGAATGACATCAGCAGGACTGATAAAGTAGGGCACTGGGTGGGAAACTTATCAAAATACTTCTTCTTGTTACAAACATATACACACACACACACACACACACACACACACACACACACACACACACACACACACACACACACATACATCCACACACACATTTGCTGGATCTGATATTAGACCCCCTGCCTAGCTAGTGATTTGTAGTATTATGTTACACAGTTATCACATGCACTATGTAGCTTACTGAGCTAATAAAAGGCCAAAGGTGCTGATAAGGGGAATGACATCAGCAGGACTGATAAAGTAGGGTACTGGAAACTTATTAAAATACTTCTTCTTACAAACATACACACTCACATATACACCCACACTCACATTTACCAGATCTGAGATTATACTCACTGCCTAGCTAGTGATTTGTCCTATGGTGTTATGCAGTTATCACACATGCTACAGAGCTTACTGGCCTGACAACTGCCCAAAGTTGCTGATAAGGGGGATGACATCAGCAAGACTGATAAAGTGGGTCACTGGGAATTGTTGTGGGTGGGAATAGCCTAAAACTGTTTCACCTACAAACAAACACCCCCTCACTCTCACACAAACAACTGTCACACACACACATTTGCCAGTATTGAGATTAGTACCCCTACTTATCTAGTTATTTGTACTATAAGATTATACAGTTATCAGATGCACTACAGAGCTTATAGGGGTGATAGATGTCTAATGATACTTCTAAGGTGAATGACGACAGCAGATCTTGTGAAGTAGGGCAATGTGAAGTGTACTGAGTGGGAACAGTTTCCTAATACTTAGACCTACAGACACACAGGCAGATGATGTGATATTATAAACCCAACCTCATTATTGTTACACAATGGGGCTCACCTTTTATGCTGGCACATGCAACTGTTTACAACTGGTATGCCACTGTCCACAGCGGGACATCGCTGTATGCCATTCAGGGTATCAGTGTGTGTGACTTACCCTGTCTGTGTATCCCTGTGTCTGTCTCTCTAGCACTGTCTGTCTCTCACTTCCCCACATCTATGTGTGTGCATGCATGACATATGTTATTTGTTGCCCATATATGTGTGTGTGTATCTCACGTAGCAGATGCATATATATCACATATGGGTCTCCTACAGCTAGCTGAGGGTAATCCTGTCTGATGTGTGTGTGGGGACAGCTGAGGTATACATAGCTGTCTGTATGCACATATATTCTGATGTGCGTTCCACCATGTCCTGTGATTCTGTAAGTGTGGGAGCATGCCCAGTGTGACCTTCTATAGTTAGAGTGAGACTCCATTCCAGAGATAGGTGTACTCCAATCCAGGGTTTTTTGTGCTACAGCCATACCTCTCAGGAGTACATAGGACTTTCCTCAGGGTATTGGGTTTGTTTAGTAGACATTTTCTGACATATAATGTATTGTGTCATTACCTAGTGCCTGACATCCTCAGATCATCACAGTGCTTAACCAGAGGAATACTAGTTATATGATGCAGAGACCAATATTATGAGGGCAGCTATGTACATTCTTGTCCAACAAGGCCATTTGTGAGGTGTGGCTACAGCCAGTTGATGCACTGTGTAAACAGTCCAGCAACCTGGTAATACACTGTTTGGGGATCTCCTGCTTGTGTGGTATCTTTCTAACCTGAAATGTCATATCCTTGTGCGGGAATATCTCTCACCTGTACATTTTTGCAGGTTGTCCAGGTGTTTGGCTAGAGGTTTCAGCCTGTCTACATAAACTTGTGTTTTTATGGAAGGCTAGTTACATATAATTGAAGAGTGATTTTACAAAATAATGACAGACATTACTGTTTCAGACTACATAATCTTCAGACAATTCCTGCTACTGCAAACCCCTTACCCTAGCAAGTTTTGCAGTATGTAAGGGCGATATTTACAACACATACCTATCATTGTGCCTTTGTTCCACTTTTATTTCTGCCCTTGTCCAGACATCTTGTTGTCAGAGGTTGGGAGTTATGGGTGTGGGTACAGAGTGCATTCTACTATGCAGGCATGTCCATTATATGTAAAAGCAAACATAAAAAAGGGATTATTGAGAATAACCACTGACAACTTTACCAAAATGTACTTATATTCACAAAAGCCTTGGCCCCTGAGCTACACATCCTTCAAGATGTCCCTTATATGTGTAGTGTATTCCACATAGCACTGTGACTTCCACTTATGTCAGTGGTAGAGCAGTGGGTGTCACTGACATGCATAACAGTGGGCACTGCAGTTACCTGCACATGGCTCTGTCAAAGACAGCACTGTACCTAGAGCACTATGAGACAACTGCCAGAAGAATGCATTGGCCATATCCTGACAGTATTAACCACACATACGCATAGCTTAGTGACCCCTGCATATTGTAGACAGGCAACATGTTTTCATGCATATTGGTACAGCCCTGGCAATGTGTGCTATGCTGCTATTTCCCTGCAAACATACATGTTACTGGATTTGTGTGGGTATATGGGGGACACACCTGTCAACTGTACACATTTGCACAGACTGTGCTGATATTTGCTTTACATTTTGGTTCCATTTACCATACTACTGTGCCCTGTCTTGGGGACTAGAGGCATATCATTAAAGAGCACAGGTCAGATTGTAATGGTATACATTTGAGTTTCAGACTTCATACCCTTCATAGCCTTATTGCAATTGTGGGTCCTGCTGTGCTATCACTGTGTGAGTCTGTAGGGGAGTAATTCAATATTGCCACCATTTACGTACCTTTACCAGACATTTCCCTGTGTTTTTCTACAGCTGACGTGCTGTGTGGGTGTGAGGGGTGGGTATGTGACCCCACACTGAAATCCATGCCTGTGACCTAGGACCCTCCAGTTAGTTGCCTCCACACATATACTGCAGTGGGATTTGTTACCTTGGATACTACTGCATAGTGTGTGGAGGCTAGTTTTGGCCAGACATTTCCTGGTGTCCCACATAGCTGTCAGTTGTGTGCTGCTATCCCAAGTAGGCCAACCAATTCCCTTGCATGCATGCAGCATTACCATAGATATGCTAGCAAAACATACTAATCCATTCATTTATTGTTGAGAAGACTGACTTGCCTTGTGCCTGCAGCAGTTGTGAGGATGGTGCTTGAGGGCTGCCAATGTTGGATGCACACAGTACACTGCCTATACATGGTAAGTTACAGGTAATGTGATGTGTGTATCATCCATTTTACTTTGTGTACAAGTCAGAGACAAGTGTCAGTCCCTGGGGTCCCTCAGAGACAAGTGTCAGTCCCTGGGGTCCCTACAGTGTCAGTGTGTCTGCTATGCCTTGCCTCTTTGCCAAGGCCTAAGCATACAGGGCATGCCTCTGTCTGCCTAAAGAAGCAGACTCAGGAACCTCCTCCTCTGAGTCCCTCTGTGCCTATGGGGACCTTGGCAATGATGGTGGGCTGTGTGGCCCTTCCCCATGCTGTTCCTGCTACAGCTGTTTCCACAGGATCATATTGTGTAGCACGGCCCATACTATGAACATTTGTGTACATGTGGTTGGAGAGTACTGCAAGGCTCCACCAGATATGTCAAGGCAGCAGAACGGTGACTTGAGCATCCCAAACACATGCTCTATAATGATCCAGGTTTGTGCATGTGCCTCATTATGGCATTCTTGTGTGGGTGTGGGTGTGTGTGGCTGTGCATTTCTGATGGGCGTCATCATCCATGGCTCTAGTGCATAGCCAGCATCCCCCACCAGATGGCCATATGGGATGCCCCCACTGGCAAATGCCTGGTGCAGCTGTGACGAATGCCAGATGTGGGAGTTGTGATAGCTTACAGGGCTGCCAGATCACACATTCATGATAATCCCCTGGGCATTGCACATGGCTGGCAGTTGATGAAGGGGAATCCCTTGCGGTTTATGTAGACCCTACACTGTTCACTGGATAGTGCTTTGATGTGGATTTATGTGTAGTCAATGGCACCCAGTGCCTCTAGGTATTCTGCTACATCTTCTCCTCACGGGTGTTGTGGAAGTAAATGTGCTCACCGGCATGTGGTAGCATGGCATCCAGGAACTGGTGGAGTACCCTAGATGCAGATGCCTGTGATACCCCCATGATGTCCCCAGTATGTCTTTGGAAAGTACCTGTAGCTAGAATTCTTAAGGCTACACATACCTTGGTATCCACTGGGATTGGTTTTCTTCTGTTGGCTCTAGCTCTGAGTTGAGGCTGGCACAGCTCGGTGAATTGCTGAAGTATGTCTCTGTCCACCCTGTAGCACTCTACTATCTCCAGATCATGTAGCCCCTGGTAAGTTACCCTGGGTCTGAACCCTCTTCTCCTCCTCCTCAGACTGTGGCGGTTGTCAGCATTATCCTCCTCTCTGCCCTCAGCCTTTAGCACATACTGATGGATCATAGCAATGGCAGCCCCTAAAAGTTTTCCATTTAAAATTCCCATGCATGTGTATACCAATGGTGCAGAGTTTATAGGAAAAAACAGACTGTAAGGTGTTTCCATACTTTATACTGTTGTGCTGCCGATGCTGCCTGTATGATTGGCTGACTATGATGGATTCCACCTGCTAGCTATGTGATTTGTTCTTGATTGCTTTTATTCTGCTATTTTTCTTTTTTCCTTTTTCCCTTCCCATTTCCTCCTCTTTTAAGCCCCAAGGTGTGCCGTGCAAACCCGATGTCCAAATGTAAACAGTCCTGCTATTTCTGTTTTTTTTTGCTTGTTTGCTTTAGACCTAGTGTGTGCCACACATACATGTTTAGCTAAGGTAAACTTGAAAAAATGGCCATCTCTGGACACAGACATGCTCTTCATTTCATGGAATAAGTCAATACAGCCTCAGACACACACCCTTGCTTAGTTTTGCTTAGCTAAGCTTATTTGTGCACCATAGGGCTCCAATGTGCTTACAACATGCCTGACACACTCCCTTTTCATGTCTGTTGCTCCTCCTAGTTACATGATCATGCTATAGCACCTACATGGTTAGGTGCAGTTTGGTACTTGGAAGATTTTTATAATTCAGTAAATTTCCCCTTATTTGCATACTCCACTGCCTTAGTCCGTAGTTACTGCACTAACACAGAGAATTTCCCCTTGACAACCACTGTTTCCTGGTATTGTTTTGATTCTGCATGCCATAGACTATAATGGCAAAAAGCAGATTTCCCTTAAAATTGAGTTTTCACATTTTTTTTAAATTTTTGAACAATCCTGTTTGCACTATGCTTAAATGGCCGAGAGCAGCCAAAAAAAAAACTTTGATTTTTATAAGAAATTAAGCACTTTTCCATGCCAATGGACATATATTTGGCCATTGGCATGCCTAAAGGCTATAATACATGCTTTTTTTGGAGCTGTCATGCCTCCGTTTTATTTGCAGAAATGTATTTAGTTAGTAACCGAATACATTTCTGCAACTAACACTGTTCTTGCACAGATAACTGCCTGCTTTCTGAATCACTAATTCACCTCATTTGCATGTTTTTCACCAGCAAATAATGTAATTAGCATTCTGCACTGGTTTCCATGCAAGAACAGTGTAGGCAGGCTCTTGCATGTCAAAACATTAGTTTACTAAATTGCTTGGTGGCCATGTTCTGTGCAGGAGTGGCTACACTGTTCCTGCATGGAAAAATTACTTTATTGAATCCTGGGGTCACTGCAAAATCTCTGCAATAAAGTTTTTTGGTACGATTACTTGCTGGTTCATCAAGTTTTTGGATTTAGCTGCATATCGAGCTGTCTTCTGCCTGCTTTGGGGAATTTTACAGTTTTACATTTTTTAACTTTAGTTTAATTTGAGTTTAATTTCATTTTATTTATATTGCAATACTGCGTTTTGTTTAATTTTAGTTCAGCTGTATTTAGATTAGTTTTATTTCATTTTACATACATTTTTTAATAGTGTTATCTTGTTCTGACTCACAAAGCTCAACTCATGACATATTCCCTTTCTAGGTACAGGTGGCACTGTATATCTATGTATCTTTGTGTCTGGATGTATATACATATATATATATATATATATATATATATATATATATATATATATATATATATATATAAATACCCAGAGGATCGAAATTTTGGAATCTTGAAATGAAAAATAAATAAAAATATAAAACAATAAAACTTCAGAAGTCACATCTTTGCATCCCCTCCTACTTAAATATACCAACTCTGAGATCGCACTACAGTGAAGAGAACAGTAAAGTTCCTGTTCCGTACTGTACGGCGATCTCCATTGACAAGTTTCGAGATTCCAAAACTTTGATTCTCTGGGCTTTAGTAGTTCAGAGGTTCGAAGTATATAAATATATATATATATATATATATATATATATATATATATATATATGGTTCCCATTCAGAAGCCTGAAACATCATAAGCCTGAAAATCAAAATCCTGAAACCAAAAGCCTGAAAATTCAGAATCCTGAAAACTCAAAATCCTGAAAGCCCAAAATCCTGAAAGCCCAAAATCCTGAAACTCAAAATCCTGAAAACACAAAATAGACATACTGATGTCATTGTGGCTTTGCTATTGTTAGCCCTGTGGTGTTAGGTCATGCTTTGGGGTCAGGTAAGTGTCTTGTTGGTTTTATGTTAGGGTTAGGCGGTTTAAGTGAGTTAGGGTTAGGGCGCAGGTTAGGCATGTATGCAATAGTGACAAATATTGGGGTTAGGGGCAGTTTAAGTGAGTTAGGGTTAGGGCGCGGGTCAGGTGAGTGTGCGATAGTGACGGACCTTAGGGTTAGGGTTAGGGTCAGGGTCAGTTGGCAGATATTAGTGTCTTTATAGTGACATATTAGCATTATTTGTGTTTTCAGGATTTTGAGTTTCAGGATTTTGGGCTTTCAGGATTTTGGGCTTTCAGGATTTTGAGTTTTCAGGATTCTGAATTTTCAGGCTTTTGGTTTCAGGATTTTGATTTTCAGGCTTATGATGTTTCAGGCTTCTGAATGGGAACCATATATATATATATATATATTTTTTTAATTTTACATTTGTTGACCGGGCTAGTCTAACTGGATATATGTCCATTTTCAGTAGAGGCCCAGGAAGAAAAGCTCCACATAAAACAGATAAGGAAACAGAACATTAAACCTCAGTTACAGAACATTAAATTTACAAATACCTTGTCAGACAAAAACAGGTGTTACAAGGCAATTCCAATGGAATACAGTAGAAACATGTAGAACAAACATGAGTTAAGATAACTTTGTTCTTGGAGATTCCCAGCTCAAGGTTAAGAGTAAGTAACATGAGAATAGACTATTTAAAACAGGACTGGAGAGTTAGTGGGGAGGCAGAAACTCATAAAAGAGACAGAGAGCTGTCAGTTCTGGCTTTCCTGGTTACAATAAGTACAACTAGATGGTAGAGGGCTTCAAGTGGCAATAACGTGAGTAATAGCATAGGAAAATGATAATAATGAAAATAGACACAGAAAGTCTTAGTCAGGATCAGTACAGGGACATAGCCAGTGGCTGGTAAGGTGTGATTTGAGTTTCTTTTTGAAAAGTGAAGTAGAGGACAGAGATGTAAGTTCACTAGGAAGTAGGTTCCAACTTTTCCCCACAGTGTTAGAGAAAAGGGAATCTCCTGCTTTATTGTTGGGTTTATGCCCGGATACAAGAAGTTTATTAGCTGATCGTAGGTTTGAAAGATTTTTATATGGGCTGATTAGACTTGTGAGAATTGGTGTTTTATCTGGGTGATAGAGGGTGTTATGGTCAATAATCAGTTGATGAAATAAAATTTGATTATGCAATTCAAGCCAACCCAACCCAGTTGATTCAGATTTTGGCAGTGGTGGGTTCTAAAAGGGGAGCTGGTGACAAATCTAGAAACATTATTGTAGGAAATTGACAGCTTGTGGAGGCTGGTTTCAGATAGATTTGTATATATAGGAGAAGCATAAAAGAGAGTAGAGATAAGGTGGGTGTGGGCAATAGTAGTTCTAGCTATGGGAGTAAGGAAGGGCTAGCCTAGTTTTCGGTTTACTGATTTTATTGTGGTGTTGATATGATTATCATAATTAAGGCTGTGGTCAATAGTTACTCCTAAGAGTTTGGTGGTAGTGTCAGGAGATATGACTGTACCATTTTTCGATTTGATAGAGAAGTGAAGTGGAGTTGTCAGCGTATTGTATTGTTACCGCTTGGGGAATACTAATAGATAGATTGTTTATGAAGCTAGAGAATAGAAAGGAGCCCAAAATGGATCCTTGAGGTACACCAAGGGTGACAGGAAAGTTGGAGAAAAGAGTGTTTATATATGTATATATATATGTATATATATATATATATATATATATATATATATATATATATATATATATATATTTGTTTTTTATTATTTGTTTTGTTTTAATAGTCATATCTGGTTCTGACTCACAAAACATACTTCATGACAGATTCCTTTTCTAACATACAGGTGGTGCTGTTGTTCCTGACAAAGCTCATTTTACTTATACTGTTTAACTTTAATTTTAGTTGAATTTCATTTTATTTGTATTTAGGGTTGCCACCCCTCCGTTTTTTTTCTGTACTATGCGGAAATCAAACTGATTCTCCGGTAGTCCGGAAAATACTGTACAAACTCCAGTATTCTGTTTCAAAAAAGGAAACAGATTATCAGAGTTTGTAAATCCACTTTTTTTTTACAGAAAAGCATAGCAAATCAGCCGAAAACAGGCAGCAGGAATGGAAAAAGAGGGCGTTCCCCGCCAGGTGATGTACTTGTGCGTCACAAAATGGGTGGAACATGGCTGGGAGAGGGGGTGGGGTGGTCGGGGTTACTGGTGATGTGAGGGGTGTGGCTTTACTCTGGTTTTAGCCACAATGAATGGTGGCAATCCTATTTGTATTTCAGTTTTTACCGTACTTAACCACAATGATAAACTGAGAAGAAAGCATTCCTGAAGAAGGATATGAAAACGTGGCAGAGCCCATTCAGTCTACAAGAGACTTTTGTAGACTAGAGCATATATATTACAATCTGACCCATGCACTGTTTATAACTTAAAGTCTGTCTACTAATTACTCAAGACAAATTTCTCATGTAATCTGACTTTTAGAAAATTGTTTATAATGTATGGTTTAAACTTTGCAACAACTAAATGTGAAGCCCCCAGGGCTAACAGCCAAGAGTGACGTCACAAATTTTTCAATAAAGGCAAACATCCACAACACAACCCCATGCATCCTGATTGGTTATAACCCTGGGGATGCCTCCACCTTTTACAATAAATAAGCTTACACTCCAAAAGATAAAACATATGGAGCAGCGCTTTAATGTCTTCTTCTTGAAGACTAATAAAGGATCTTAAAGCTCTACATCAGCATATTTTTTGACTGCCTAGACTCCACCATAGAAACGTTCTTAAGAATTTTTTCACAGATGAGAAACTTCAGGTGAAACAAAAAGCTGCTCTGAATGAGGCTTCAGCAATAGTCCTTTCCACCAACAAAGACCATCAAACAGACAACTAGCATAGCTGGACAGCTGGTCCCATACTCTTAAGGAACTACCTGCTCTCTCTCTTTTTATAAATTAAATAAAGCAAAATAAAAAACTAGACAAAATTAACAAACCCTGCTCCCACAGGTAATTCAAAGCAGAGGGACCAGCGGAAGCCTGATACACCGGAGCTGTCATAGGACTCTGTTCACAAGATCTCCACCATATGACCACTCCAGGGTGGTTCTCATCCTCTTTTAGACTTAACCCTCCACAGGGGGTAAGTGAGAATTTCTAAATTAGGAATTCTCCATCTGGGAAACATTGTCTTAAATCCATTTATGATTTCTAGACACATTTTTTCATTTTAATATCAATTGAATAAAAATCCACTACTACCAGGAACTTTGCACATTATGTTCATGCAGGTGTGCTGTAATTATTTAACTTGGTCCTTTTAACAACAGTGCCACAGAAAGAGATTGTGTCCTTTGAGCTGAGTTGGGGTCAAGGCAGAACTGATATGTAGACATAGTGTAGGTTATATATCCATATTGATATTTGGTGACAATACAGATATTCTTGTTTTCTTTCTCTCATTCTTTTTCTCACACACACACACACACACACACACACACACACACACACACACACACACACACACACACACACTGCACTTGTTTAGCCCTTGATTTCCTGCATATATTCGTCTCTATCTCAGAGCTTCTGCTCTTGTGGCACCACAATCCTGTCTTGGTACAATAACTGATATTCATGCTTAAATGAGATCTCACAACAGAATATTTGTATAATAAATGAATTGCTTGTGTTCATTTACTTTGCCACCCATTATGAACTAGATAATTATAGCCTGTAGGACTGCATCTTACTTAGTTGCCTATTTGAAGATGTACATCCTATGGGAAGCCAACAGTTTGTTCAACAGTATGACTTGCATATAGGCACTATAATCCTGACATACTTATAGCTACTTAAACTTGCCCATAGCCATAAATAAATAGTAACAAAATACTTGCCCTGGATATAACATAATCAGGTTAGACACGGTAACAAAAAGAGGAGTTAGAGTAGCAATAATTTTTAAAAGCACAATAGAAGTAATGGAAAATACTCAAACTACCCCAAAATTTCAAAATTCTGAAATTCTCATTACACAACTCAAACTCAGTAAAAGTAAATCAATCTGGCTAGTAGGACTATGCATTCCCTCTGGAAAAAATCTAGTCACAGCTGAATAAGAAAAAGAGACCATAACCATAGGCAACGTAAACATTGACTGGAAACAAATAAATACCTCACAAAAACTTATTTGGAGTCTCACAACTATTAAAAGTCATTACCAAGACCAGCAAAACATCTAGCAAAGAAACCACACTATATTGGATTCTTTCAAATAAGACCCATAACATCAGTGCCACCAGAACTTTACCAGACAGCATTAGTGACCAACTACCAACCTACGCTATCAGACAGGGGCTACACATTTAAAAGCAAGTAGCATACAAACAAGTCCATAATCTGCAGAATTTTATCCCTGAATACTTTATAACAACTGTTAAGCAAAATAACTGAAACTGCCTGAAAATATTATAACTAGATGAAGCAGTTACTCATTTTAATCATATCTTCCTAACCATCCGAAATAAGCAGGTCCCACTCAGAAACAAAAGAGTCAAATCCATTTCAGTACTCTGGCTTACAAAGACTATTATTAAGCAACTACTATTAGATGGAGACCAGGCCTGGAAAACATATACAAAACATTTTCAATTAATCCTACAAGATTAGAGATATCTCAGAAATCTCACAAAACAAAACAAAAACAAATACTTAATGACAAAAAAGAATATTTTACAACCCTACAAAATACCTACCAAAATAACTCCAAACTGTTCTTGCAGTCCTTTAAGTCATTGCTGTTCATCCCTAGGCAACCATCTACTCCCAACCCACCACAACCTTGAAATATCCAGTTTATAGAATAACTCAACACCCACTTTGTAAATTCCTTTCTATCACTAACCAAACAAAACTCCACCTCACATCTCACTATTCCACATCCTCCTACTAACAACAAAGTACTCTTTAAACTTGATAATGTACCCACCGCTACAATAAAAAATACATAATACAAATGAAACCAGCCACCTTGGCATCCAACAAATTACCAGCACATCGTCTTAAAACAGCATCGGAAGTTATAGCATTCCCAGTCTCCATACGTATCAAATCCATAAAAGAAAACCATGTCCCCAAAATATGGAAAATATCATACATCATACCCCTACATATAGGCAGAACTCCTACCAGCTTAACCAACTACCATTCAATAGTCATCCTCCCACCCCTATCCAAGATATTAGAAAACTGTATCCACACTCAGTTGCTCAAATACCTCACCAGCTATAACCTACTCTCCTTGACTCAACATGGCTTTTAGCCTAATCATAACACCACTACTGCCCTTTTAAGCTTTACAAACACAGTTAATCAACTCCAAAACAATGGTAACCTAGTCTCAACAGTCTTCCTAGACATATCTAAAGTGTTCAATACTGTCTCACACTGAAGTTTCTAGAGGAACTAACCTCTCTAGGCCTCAATACACCATCACTAACCTGGTTCCATAGCTAATTATCCAATAGCAAACAAACTCTGAAATGGAAAAAAAATGATTCTGTTTTTTTCACAGTCACAGTTAGTGTCCCTCAGTGATCAGTTCTAGGACCCCAGCTTTTCAAAATCTTTATCAATACATCTGTACTCCACCATTAAACAAGCTACCCTGGTACAATATGCAGATGATACCACTCTCATCCACTCAGCCCAAATACTAGTCTCCCTACAAGAAAACATCCAAAGGACCTTTCTATCAGTAGAATCCAGGCTAGATAGCTCTGATTTGCTTTTAAATGCTAAAAAAATGACTGATGCTTTTCACTCCTAAAAACTACTCAAACCAAAAACAATCTTTTCATATCCCCTCAGCCAACAAAACAAAAACAGAATATGTCACACAGACAAAACTCCTTGGAATAATGCTCAAGGAAAATTTCAGATACAACCAGCACCTACTGTTAGCCATTAAAAAAAAAAAAAAAAAAAATTAATTGGAAACTAGAATCCCTCTACAGAGCTAGGAAATTCCTCAGTAATAACTCCAGAAAAACATACTTAGTTCCATCCCTACTCTATATCCCACCCATTTTTACAAATCTTAATTTAACCATCAGATATAAACTAGAGACAGCCCATAACAAAATTCCGTAATTTTCAACAAATAACTTTCAAAAAACCTAGCACTGCAAAGGACTAAAAACCTTAACTGGCAAGAATGTATAAAAACACCTCAACTATCATCAACTAATTACAACCCATAAACTAATAAACTCCCCAGAAAAATGCTCAGTTCTAAAAGGAATACCTCAACATTATACCACTAATCAAGCCCTACATTGTGAAAATGCTTTGCTATCCATCACAAAATCAAATAGCAGCACAGAAGACTCACTATAATATAACCAGATATCAACAATCTGGAACCAAATCCTCCTGAAATAGGACAGGTCAACACACTGCATGTCTTCAAAACATCACTAAAGAAACTGTAACTGGTTCTGCTCATACACTACCTCAGGCTAATGCCCTACCTCACACTCAACCTAAATTTCACCTTCAAAGGAATAGCCCCTTTACTTCCTGTACCCTAATCTTACATATGTAACTTTACATCTCTGTCCCTAAGAAATTTCACTGCATATTCTCCCACAGCTGTCATTTATACTTTTCTTTTATCGACTGCCTCTCCATCCTCTACCTACTTTCTCTCCTACAAAACTTCAATTTCCCAGATAATTACCACTACCTGTATTTTCTTTAATGCAGGTCTATACAAGCTCTCTACCTCAGTCTACCTAATGTTTCATATAAATACTTCTTTTAAGTTCTACTGCCTACTAAATCCTTAGCTGCCTTTACTACCCTTCTCTGTACCTCCATCTGATAAGCACATTATATAATATATCTACTGTCTACCTGTGTAATTTCTTTGTAACAAACTACCTCATGAAAAAAAATGTATTGCCTTACATTCATGGGCTACTGTATGTTACATAACATGTTCTGGATGTATTCATATGATTGTGTTTTCATATAAACTCGATGTATTTTACAAAATGTCATTTTTTTGTCTTTAAATGTCTTTTTTTTTCTTTAAATGTACTTGCCTAATATGTAGAATTTCTCCACAGGTCTCCACTGAAAATGGACTCTGTCCCATTCAGACTTTCCAAGTAAACAAATGTTAAATAAATAAAATAAGTAAATGTGGAGTGTTTCTTCCTGGACCTGCCCTGAAAATGAGATAAACCTCCAGTCAGAACTTCCAAGTAAACAAATTGAAATAAATTAATAAATATGCACTTCCTGGATTGTCTCAGTCACTGGAAATGGATTCCTAGATAACGTCCAGTTTGTGGACAAAAGTTCTTATCATAACCGCATAAAACTTAGATTTGTTGGTGACTGAGTTTGCATGATTTTTATTATTTTATAAAGCTAAGTATTTACTTCTGATGTTTTGGACTGCTGTTAACTCTTGCTGAATGCTCAAAGTTTAAGCAATTGCTATGATTTTGGAACAAGCAAAGAAGTACATTATGCTGGCTACTCTCATCTCACTCTGGGGTCAGCTACTCTACTTGCATCCCTGTTTTTGTTTTTGTATATGTATTAAATGTGTAACAGGCTTTGTATCTCTGAAATATAATGGCAAGTGTACTGGCCAACAGCTAGTTAGTATAAAGAATCAGGTGAAGTGTGTTGCGTGTAGATCTCTGCTTTCAATTATGCCTCTAGTGACAAGGTAAGGTACATTGGGCACTTATACTTAACTTTACTGGCTAACACTGCACTGGGTAGACAGTTTAGCTTATTCAGGCATACTCTGTTTATCTGAGACAAGTTGTGATCAGCTAATTTGTGCTAGGTGCAGTTCATTCACAGCTCATTGCTCTGTCTATCAAGTCAAAGCTCCAAGATGTCTGTATGTGTTACACATGCTCATATATGGCAATAAAACACCATTCATGAATATCTGAAGGATACACGTGTTCATTCTATTGAGTCACACATGCAATAAATATGCCATTTCACCACTTATGTACCTTGTATTACTAGATGCTACAGTATTTCCTTAGTGTGAATATTTTATATGTTTTGGGATCATGGTTCTTACCAAAAATGTAACTGCGTTTAGCTTTTGGCCAAAATAGTCATATGGTACATATAATGCACTCCTGAATGGTAACCAGATGACATTCATTCACAATGAGAAATCGAGTACATCCGTTGAATTCCATTAATTATTGTACAAAGCACACACACACACACACACACACACACACACACACACACACACACACACACACACACACACACACACACACACATATACACACCCACACACACACACGTGCACACAGATGTCATACAATAGAATCAGGTTATCCAGACCAGGCAGCTCAGCTATTTGAAATGAGACCTTTGGGATGAATAAATATTCTACTATATTTCATTTATGCTATTTATATGTCTGACATGAATACTTTCTGTACAGATTTATTTTAATTAAATCTATGAAACTGTAAGACAAAGTCCAGAGTTGCAGTTTAAAACAGGTCAGCCTTTCATGCAGCACATTTTACAAAAAAGATTTAATATGGGAAATAAATTTAAAATACGACAACCAATATGTTACATTCAATATGCTTTTAACTTGTGGAATGTTGCATGCAGTCAGTGCAAACCCAAGAGTTTAGTAAAGTATCCCATGTAAAAGTATAAATGAAATTGGAGTTTTATGTCCTTATAATTAAATTTTATATTGCTGCTTAGAGACTATTTTACTATCCAGATTTCTTGATGATAGATTTTTGTTAAGCATTTCCGTTTAAATGCTGTTGATGTTGCAATGATTGTACAACTGAAGAAATGTTGTGTACTCTGGCATGCACTTGAAAAATGAATATTTCATGGATGTATTACTTTCTTGCACTAGGCAAAGAGAAATATCAAATGGCTTTTTTAGTTCCTTTCCCAGTCATTGCTAGCTGAGAAAGAATAGAATGGCTTGTTTGCAAAAGTAGCAGATGTTTTGACAGTCAAAGTCTGTTGTTTAAATGCAACACATGGTTTGTAACCCATAACTTTAACAATTATGACCACCCAATTACACTTAAATACATTTACCTAATTCTTTAAATAAACTGTATAATCAAGCTCCCATTCAAACACATGTAATGAAAGTTGAAGAAAACAAACTCCCCAGGCAGTTAATACAGATTATTAAGGCTATGTGCTGTTAACAAGCTGCTTCTTGTAGGCAAGGGTTTGATTCCTTCATTCTCCATTTGTTTACTATGTGACTCGGAGCAAACTGCTTAACCAAGTAGTGGTCCTGGGCTGAGTCTGAAAAAGGTCTATGTGAATCAGTGCTCTTTTCCAGATAACAACTATAAATAAGTTGTACTAGATAATGACATTGTTTAAAATTTTCCAAGATTGAAGTAGTGCATATGGCAAATAAATTAAAGACTTTGGCAAATTGTGTTTATTGACATGATACAAAACTAAATGAAAGTTTTATTATAATGAATTAGCTTGTTTTATAGTCTTTCATTATCAAACTAACCAATAAACAGATCAACAACAAAGCCCATATTTGGTGGTTCCAAGATGGTCGTCGTCTAGAGTACACCTAGTTCACAGAGCTCCTCACAACTTTGGTAATACCGGCAATTTTAAATGCGGTGAGCCTGTTTATTTCGCAAGATATTCATAAAGTTACTTTCAAGGAATCAGCTTAAATACTTTTGAACTATCTTCTGACTAAAAGTTACTTCAAAATGTAAGTAATTAATGTGATAACTCTTGGGGCCTTTGGATCAGTAGCCTCGTGCTCATTAGCAACACTGAAGATATTCATTTTCCCACTTCCAGAGACAATTCAAAGATATGGCCGGTAATTCTGACAATATGGAAACTCAAGCTACTAAGGCTAAATTTTCTGCATCTTTTTCTCCTGACAAAGACAGTAGCTCCAAAAGGTTAAGAACAAATAAACAGTTAACTGAAACAACTAAAATAAATCCTAAAGAAAAAATTGACTCTAATTTTCATCTTGACAAGTTAAAAGCGGTACTTCAACCTATACAGAATTCTATTCAAGACTTCTCAGAGCAATTATCAGATTTTGGTAAATCTCTCTCTTCGATTACAAAAAGAATAGACTCACTGGAAAATACTCAACAAACAAATGAAATAGCCATAGATCTAATCAATAAAGAATTGCTCGCCAAAGATGTGGTTATTGCGGACATGCAAACTAAACTATTAGATCTAGAGGCGAAGTCACTGTAATAATATAATCATAAGAGGTTTACCTGAAAGTTATGAGCATCAAACTCTTCTGACTATCACAAAACAAATATTACTGGCTTTATTACAAAATTATAGTAATCCAGATACTCTCATAGTGGAGAGAGCGCATAGAGCACTTAAATCCCGTCAAGATGCGACAACCCCGAGAATAGTATACACAAAGTTGCTGAATTTTCAAGATACCCAAAAGATTCTGGTGGCAGCAAAGAGTCAAAAATTCCTTACCTGGAATAAACATAAACTTACATTCTCACAAGACTTACCCCCTCAAATAAAATTAAACAGGCAAAAGCTTTCCCCATTTTGCGCAGGCTTGATCAAGAAAGGCATAAAATTTCGTATGCAATATCCCAACACGCTGTCATTCATTTACAAAGAGAAAAAATACCCAACAAACAATGCTCAGGAAGCGAAAGATATATTTTTTAATATATTCAAGACTTTTCCTGATAATGTTTTACTTAATAAATAGGTTTATGTTAAATGTTTGGTTAACATATCTAGTGAATAGTAACTCACAATGTAAATTTCAGTTAGTTGGAACCTTTTGTAATAAGTTATAATTATTCAATGTTAACCTAAACTAAACAAATCACATATAGCCTCATATTTTTCCACCTGAAGTTTATTGAAAAAGATTTACTTGTTGAAACACTGTGAATGGACCACAAGATTTTTTTCCTTGTTCGCGTATGGGAACTATAAATCCATATGGATGAAGCGATGGGGATCTTTTTTCGGTGAACTCCAGATATCTCCTTTCGTCAGCAGGTCTGTGAGGTTCGACTGAGGGCATTTGAAAGAGAGATGGAAAAATGTCCTTTGTTCCGAATGGAGTCTTGATACGAAGATCATCAGCGGAATCTAGGTGAGTCCATGCAATGTTTGGAACAATTGCTTTCAAGCGACTGCGAAGGTGAGATCCCAAGTTGTTCATATGTGTGGTCCTGAAGTTAGTTCGTCTAACTAGATTACTCAACCAGGCTTGAATAACGCTAATACGTTGTTATACTCTAACCCGATGAGATGCGTTTTCGATGTTATGGCAAGTTGGGTCAGTTTTTTCTCTGCAATAAACACAGTACTAATTTAGTAACTGTATGGCAGTCTCATTTTAATTGCAAACTACCATAAGACACTGACAAGGAGGGAAGAAGTAAACTGATGCTCTGGGTTTCCACAATGCACAACGCATAATCTCCTCTCAACCAGCCGGGAAATACTAATAAGAACTTTCCAAAAAAATGTCCGAACAAATGATATGAACCAGAGATACAAATGAGACATTTATTAAATGGTAGCTGTGAGATAATATGGAAATAAAAGGCTTGTATAAGCTGTCTAGCAGACCTGTGTATAAATTTAGGGCTGGCAGAAGTAAAGATGTAAACTGTGATGGGAAGAGGGAAGAATAAAGTTCTAGACTGCGTAGGTCACAACCGGTCACCTATGTGGTGGCAGTACTGCATTGAGGGAAAAACAACAAACCAGCATTTCAGTGGTGTTGCCCTTTGCAATATGAGTTGTCACTTGTGTGAAACAAACCCCACTCCACACACTTTTAGTAAGTAACTTTTGCTGAACAGCCTTATTCTTGTATATAATAAACATGTTTTACTTTCTAGGTGTAAAAGGATAAATTAAGCTAATAGTTACGCTATACAGTTGCATATATGTAGATCTACAATATAATACTGGAGTTTAACCTAAACATAAGGCTTCAGGTCTATCTGATATAAAAAACCGAACCACTAAGAGGTCTTGAAAATTGAGATAGAATTTCAGAATGTCTAATATGACATTTTATGTAGCTTTATAGACTAGAGAACTATACCCAAATAAGGTTGGATTGTGTTGTACAAACTTGGCAATGCTAACCAGATGGAAAAAGCAGTCTGATTACGAAATAATATTATTAGAATATGGTTTATTACTGACCTATGTAAATTGACTAAAATAAACTTCTATAGTAAATTTGTGTCAGTAACATTTAAAATTGCTTACGTATTTTAATATTTATGCACAAAAGATTTAGAAATGTTTTAATACTGTGCTACTTATTAAGATATACTGTTATCTTTACTTTTTTCTTTTACAGTTTTGTTCTTATAAATATTGACTTGCAGAGTTTGAATTTATTATAATAAATATTAAGTAATATAGCATTTTAATTATTTTTAATAGAATTCTGTATATCGTTTTACTGTAACACTAGCAAAATAATAGGCCCTGTAAAGGGTTACCCTGAAATTGAATGTTACACTATAGGATGTTTCTACTGCTGTTATCATGTTTTCACTAGTTACATTTACAACAGGTGAAGCATTAAAAAAGTTTAACAGTGGTAAATAAGTTTACTTGGTCATTAACAGGCATTCATTTGATATAGATATACATAATTATATAATTAACTCAATAAAATCTTCTCTTTTTATTTGTTTTTCATTTGGAGCTGTGAACAGGATGTTATGGAGTCTCTAGTTCGTTCGACATCTTGTTTCTTTAATATTATGTATATATGTATATATGTATTTAATTTAGGGTTTGTCCTTTTTAGGACAATATGTAAGGTGATTCCTACTTTCACTAACATTCTTCTAAATGTAAACACTTACCCTTTACTTGGAAATATACATACTCCCTGTATTGTTAGGGGCAGGTGGATAGGCACCGGGGTGGGTATAAGGGAGTGGTACAGTTCCTTAAAGAAAACTTTATTGAAAATGTTTATTTTGCAAAACACTAGATATACAGAAAACATAATATTAAACGCCCACTATATCACTAATATATTAAGTCTTTATTTCTCTTTACAAAGATTCTTAATAGCATATGGTAAAGCCCTTACATATTGATTCATGGAATGTCAGGGGGCTAAAAAATAAAGGCAAAAAATCATTATTATTTCATTTGCTATATATTTCTAAAGCTAATGTATGTTTCTTACAAGAAACTCATTTAACTAGGGAAGATTGGCTCAAAGATACAAAAAAGAAATGGATTAACAAAATAATTGCGGCTGGCAATAGCTCTAACTCAAAGGGTGTGGCTATATTAGTGAAACAGAATTTTCAAGGTAATATTGTCAATGAGAAATACGACTCTGAGGGGAGATGGTGTTATTTTACTGCCAACATTCACAACATAGATAAACCTTGTCTAATTCTTAATCTTTACAGTCCCTGTAATAATCAACATTTATTTATTTTACAGATTTATAACATTCTTGCTGCTTTTAAAGATCACTACATTATTGTGGGTGGGGATTGGAATTCTGTTATTAATCCTGATTTAGATCGATCTAGTAAATCACTTTCTTACAATTATCAAGCTTCACTAGCCCTGGAAAACTTGATGTCGGATCTAGAACTTATTGATCCTCTCTCCTCTACTGGTTATTCAGATAGTAAAGATATTTACACTTATTATTCGAGGTGCTACAATGCATGGTCAAGGTTAGACTTTTTTCTTATTTCAAACTCTCTTTCACATTTGTTAATTAATTTTTCTTTAGAGCCCAGATTTTTTTCTGATCATTCAAGGATCTCTCTTGTACTCAACACAGATTCAAATTTGTCACGTACACACAGGGTAAATAAATGGACATTAAACAATAATTTACTTAAAAATGAGGAAATACAAAAATTATGCAAGGTAATAATAACTGAAATGTATAATAATCTTGATTCTGCAAACATTCCCTATGATGTCCAATGGGCTGCATGTAAGGCAAGTCTGAGAGGTATGTTTATAAACAAAGCTTCATATCTTAAGAAACTTTATAATAAAAAATAATTGTTTTTAAAAGGAAAAATTCAATCTCTTGAAGTCATGCATAAATTGAACCCCAGTTCCTCATGTTATGAGCAAATTAGGGAATTCCAAAAAGAATTATTACTGCTACATCATAATAATCTTTCTATACTAGAACAAAGAATGATGGCTACTTACTCTGAATGGGCCCAAGTCCCTTCTAAAACACTTGTGAGTATAATTAAAAAGAATCGAATTATACCTAGTGTAACGCCTATACAATATGAGAAGAGAATATACAGCACGGACAATGAGATCATTCAACTATTTACCTCTTTATATTCAGATGTGTATTCCAAAAAATCGAATGTAATCAATAATCAGGACATAGAGAGCTATTTGTCTAATATTAAATTTCCTAGACTAAATGAAGAACAACAAAACATACTTATAGCACCAATAAAGATCCAAGAAATCATAGATTCTATAGATAGGCTAAAAGCTGGAAAATCCCCTGGTCCAGATGGCTTTACATCTGAATTTTTTAAAACTTTCAAACAGGAAGTAGCACCTTTTCTTTTCAAAGTTTATAAGTACATAATGATCAATGGTATAACAGATTTATGCTGGAATACTTTAAAAACAATTCTAATCCTAAAAACAATAAAAAAAAATCAGCTCTGCATAACTATAGGCCAATCTCACTTATAAACATAGATATAAAAATTCTAGCTTCAATACTGGCTAATAGATTAAAAAAAATCCTACCATTGATAATTTCACCTGACCAAGCTGGTTTCATATCTCATAGACATACTTGGGACAATACTTTGACACTAGATACATTAATTCATCTCACTAAAGTAGACAGTAATCCTCTTTATGCATTGATTCTTGATGCATTAAGGGCCTTTGACAGAGTTAATTGGGATTTTCTTTTTAGTACTATGGATCATTTTAATATTCCTACTGCTTATATAGAATTTATTAAAATCTTATATAAAGATTCTACTACTCTTCTACATATTAATGGGAAGACTTCTAATCCTATTAAAATCATCAATGGCACGAAACAAGGATGTCCTCTATCACCTTTTCTTTTCAACATATATATAGAACCACTCTTATTAAGTTTAGCGCAAAATTCTTTTCATAGAATTCCCAGACTTGTGAACACCAATCTTCTTTTATCAGCCTTTGCGGACGACTTAATGCTTTACTTTCAAACTCCTACTACGGACCTTCCCAAGCTAATTGGCTCTATTAATAAATTTGCACAAGTTTCGGGATATCAGATTAATTTTAAAAAAACTCATGTCTTTCCCATTAATCCTCAAGCTCACAAGATATATCTATTCCCTGAATCCCCTTTTCAAATAACTAGTGGAATTAAATATTTAGGAATTAATTTTATTCATAATGGTCTCTCAACATTTCAAAATAATTTAGCTAAAACATGGTCATCAATTTCTCTTGATTTACGCAAATGGGAAATTCGAAATTTTACTCTCTTATCCAAGTCTGCGATAATTAAAATGAATGTTCTCCCTAAACTCCTTTTTCAATTTAACTCCACAGATCAAATAATTCCCAAAACTTTTTTTTCAAAAATACACATGGAACTGGCTAAATTTATTTGGTATCCGAAATCAGTGAGAATTTCATAAAAATAAAGGAAGCTTAAGCTTACCAAGCTTTCATCTTTACTACTTAATTATTGAAGCTAATAAACTTCTATCCATCACTAATATGAATTTTACTGATTTCAAGAATCTTCCTAATTGGATTAAGCTCGGGTACCAGCATATTTTAGCTAAAAAAGTTAACCCTATAACTCTTCCATTTCTACGTATGAATATTATGCATACTCTTAAAATTTCTAAATTTTTAAAACAGAAGGTTAAATGTTTTCAAGAGATATTAAAACTTGTCAACTTAGATAGCACTTTCCAAGTAATACAACCAGTGCATCTAAATCCAAACATTAAATTGAATAATAACATGATCAACCTCTCAGACTTCCCTTTAATAAAAAACCTTAATATATGGGATATTTTGAAACATAAAGATTAAACATTAACTGATTTATGTAATATTTTTGAGGTTAAAGGTAGATATATCACCATTCTCCGTCAGCTAAGAGATCTTATCATTCCCAAATTTGCCCACATTAAAACAGAAAATCAGGATTTCATTAATTTAGATATATTGATTCAAACTTTATCGCTTCCAGAGAAAATGCTGTCTAAGACATATAATCTATTAATGGATATAATTCATAATAAAGATTGTCTTTTTTCCAAATACTGGGATAAACATAACTCTCAATTAACTACAAAACAGAAAATTTCTGCTATCAAAATGACTCTAGAATTCTCACCCTTTAAGAAACTTTACTATACCCAACTAATGATAAATAATAATGCATACTGCACCCCTGATAAACTTAATAAATTTAATTCCTGCAAATCTGCTTCTTGCCCATGTTGTTCATTTCCAAATGCTGACCTTATGCATATTATATGGTCTTGCTGTTATTCACACAAATTGTGGACTTCATTGAAAGTTCGTTTGCAAAAAATGGGATACCACAAATCTACCCTTTCTTGGGAACTAGCAGTCCTTCATATTCATACAATACCTCTTTCTAGGTTAGATTTACATGTATTAATATATATTTGTTTACTCATAAAATTCTATATTACTAAAAACTGGCTTGACCGTACCAAGCTAAATTGGGAGAACTTTCAATCTTTGGCTTATTCTTATATTGCTGCACAGAAAACATTAGTAAAAAGTCCTAAAAAATTGGCCCTCGCCAATAAAGTGTTGGAAAAGTTGTGCTCATTATCAACTGTATGTAACCATCTGGGCTAGACTTGATTGTTTTTGATAATAACACCTATGATAGATAGTGTTTTGCATTTCAGTTAACTGTGTATTGTTGTAAATATTGTATATAGTTAAACTGTTTTTTTTTATTTACATAAAATGATTTACATGCTCTTAATTAATCTATCAATGCACAATCATATTGTAATGTCTATTTTTCTTGTTATGTCTGTCATGTTACATTATTTGATTATCAATAAAAAGTTTTTTGAAAAAAAAAAAAAAACAACAAAGCCCATATTTTGGCATTGCCACGCCAATTTGATTCTGATACAAAACAAACCTAAACTCTATGTCAATTCCAAAAATAAATTAAAAAAAAAGAGAAAGAAAGAAAAAAGGGCAAGAGAAAACATAACTCTGAAGCACATCTGAAGGCTGATAAATCATTTTTCATGATTTTCTACACAGTGCAAATAAGCACATTGTACACAGATGTCTGGGTTCTTAGTAATGCCTCTACAATGATGCTGTGAAACATTTATCAACTGTTGGCTATTTTGCATGATGTAATAACCTGAGTACTATTTTCATCCAAAGGCAGGAAATGTAATGTGCTCTTACACTTGTACTTTTGTTTTGAGGGATTTGAAATATTGTCATTATAGCCATATATAACATATTCTATGTGTTTAAAACTAGGCTATTCAGAATGGGGAGGTAGTACATTTTTCAAAAGAAAGCTGTGCCAATCTGAATTTTAACTCTGTTAACCAAAATGCTGATTCCATGAAAATAAGTCAACTTAAGATGAAGTTATCTTTACCCCAGTGTTACAGCAGCCCTAGCACTGACTAAATTATAGTAGCAGGGGTGAGAGGGTCTTAATCCTCTACATGGGAAGTTGTAAGGGGGTTACATCCCAAATACAGGAAATTGCATTCATTGAATATAGCTTTAGGAACATGGCCGATGACTGTCATTACAGTTAAACATCTAGTACAGCTAAACTAATAATCTAAAGCAATCAGTCCAACAAGTGGCCAGCAGGCCACAGTCTGTACCATCAAAGGCCTCCCTTTCCAAACTCATAAATATTTAAAACAAGGTAAGCCATTTTAATTTTCATCTGTTTACTAGCTGTGCATTATAGTTGTAACCTGCTAAATGCTAAACCCTTTCACAACTGTCATATCTGATCATCAGTCATGCAGACCCGATATTTATATGCTGCATGTAGATGTATCATTACTCCTCTAACCAAAAATCCTCTAGACCTATCCAAAAGATGCCTTTCCTGGTTTAGAACTATTAGCCCATCAAAATCTTTGAAAGGTTGCAGGGATCTAATTAATCAATAGGTCTCAAGTCAGATCTTCATATCCTTTCCACTGTCATTTGATTTTCTGATTGGTTATTATGTCTTTAGAAATTACAACATTGCTGAGAAAAATAGCCGCCTTATGTATCAAAGAATACAAGTAAAGGCTTGTTTTGTAGGAAAGTTGCTTCAAAGAGAATGTTTTCTGGCTTCTTTACACAATAAATCTTCACAAAGGCAAAAATAATGGAGGGACAAAGGTTCAAAAATAGGTACAGATTTTAAATATTGCTCTTATAACCTTAAAATGTTGTAGAATACCAGCTTTTGCATTAGCATGCATTTTATGCCAGAAAACCACAGATTTTAAATATGAGTCAAAAATCTAGACAGTTGAGAGGTATGACTACAGGGAAAGTACAGAGTTATGTTATCAGTTGGCAACCACCATCCTAACAATCATCTCCTCCCTGACTTTGGTAATGATACCAGGCATCCTACAAGAATTCAGTGAATTACAAAATATAATAATAAAGATCTCAAATGGCAACCCATTCATTTTAGTCAAAAATAGTATTTGGGAGAATGATTAGACCAATACCTGAACTTTCAGCAACATTCATCAAAGATTGTTGATAAGGTCATACAACCCCATCTATTTACTACATAATCATAAAAGATAATAGCTGTTAATGTCCTTATCCCTGGAACTGAATACACCCTTCATATTATCTCACAGAAATACAGCAACTGTTAATTTCCTGATCACTAAAACTAAATACACCCTTACTATTAACACATTAAGTTCAATAAACAACATGGGTGTACAGAAGGTTGCAGAAAACACAATATTAGATTAATTCCTTTGCTGTAACAGAGAACACCTTTGTTTAATGCTGTCCAAAGCAAACTGGTTACTAATTACAACCAAGCTATTTTTCAATTAGAATTTCATTTTTTAAACTAATCAGTACTAACTGTTGACCACCATTAAGAAAAACAAATTAGTAACTAAATATACTGTGTACACACCAAACAATCAAGAGGACAGTTTCCTGTAGAATATTATTTAATCTAACTATAGCTAAAAGGCCCTTTTTATAAATTGCCCCTACCAGTTGGAATGACATCTCTCAAAACATTAGAAAGACAACTTAATATCTTATCTTCCAAATGCGGTTTAAAGGCTGGCTAAATTAAACATAAATGCACATGCTTCCAAACTTATGGATAATTGGCATCTCGGTTACCTCTCCTACAATACTATTTTTACTTCATTATATTTATGCAATGGCTCCATGCCACACAGATGAGCCAAAATTCTTAACAGACAGGCATAAATGTGCACATAACTATTCTTTAATTTATACTCAACTCTCATTTAAAACTCACTCTTCTGTTATTGTGTACATGTACAATCACTTAGCTTATAAATTATGTAAATGCATACACCTGTACCTGCATGGTCCACATAATTTTTGTATATTTATGTTCTTTAACTAGAGCGCTGGACTCAGGGTAAGTGTCATCCAGAACTGTGGTGAATAGTAATGTGCTTATGTGAGTTTACACAATTTTCTGATGCTTAGTCACTCTCATTTTTTTTCTACTTCTTCCAGTATTATTTTATACAGACAGAGAGATACACAAATGATAAGATAGATAGATAGACAGACAGATAAGATAGATAGATGATAGTTAGATAAAATTGTAAGGAGGGGTGACTGCTTCCCTCCTTAACCTCCACCTCTTTACAGTGCTTTAAAGCAAGAAATTGTGTGTGGGGAGGGGGTGGGGTCACAAATGAAATTAACAGACTAGTGCATTGTGTTTGGTAGTGCCTTGAAAATGCCACTTTACCAGCTGCTGACACATATCAGAATGACATGGCAGCTATTAAACTATGCAACTGTCAAATCATTAAACATGAATGAAGGAACACTAGGAGAGTCTGGTGTTCTGCATTATTGCATATAAATCTATATGCTTATTCTTGTAAGTGTCTGGAACTATATATGCTTTAACTTTTGAGTGCCTCTTGACCCATGTTATTATTGAAAAGGATCCATTAATAAGCTCATACCCCCGCTAACAAAGTTAAGTATCGTGTAAGATGTATTTTGGTGTATGGTTAGAACCCTTACTCAGCTTCCACCTGCATACATATATACATACATACATACAAATGTTTCAAGCATGGGCATTAATGCCCTTCTAGCTTGCCAATATACCAAAACACTTGTTCCCATAATAAATGTCCAGGCCGTTCTTAAAATATCTAAACTAGTACTTGATTTAATGTAATTTGGTAGTCTGTTCCAAGCATCAGCTACTCTGTCAGAGAACCAATCAGTACACTTCTCATTCCTATAGAATCTTCTACATGGGTTATCTGATGATTCTCTAGTATTTTTGTTAACCCTAAACATTCCCAGAGGTAGTTGTCCCTAAATGCCCTATATACTTGAATACAATCTCCTCTTAAATATCTGTAAGAGACACTGTACAAGTTTAGATATTTTAGTCTTTCATAATAACTTAGATGTTCACATCCATGGATGCCCTTGGTATATTTCCGTTGTACTCTTTCCAGTTAACTCATGCTTGTTTTCCTGTAGGGTTTCCATATTGTTATTCTATCCCAAGTTTGGGTCTAATGTAACTAACAAACAATGACTTCATTATGTTTGATTTCCTAGACTTTATGAATCTTTTTATACAACCTATAGTTCTATAAATATCATTAGCCATTTGGTTGATATGATTAGAAAAACTCATAGCTGAAGCTACCCATATTCCCAGGTCCTTAAATGAGTCTACAGTTTCGATCACTGTGTGCTGTATTAAATATTCACCTTTCAGTTTATGTCTTCCAAATCTCATATGCTTAGTTTTTGATGTATTTATCAACATATTATTCTCCTGTGCCCAAATGGTCAATTTAGTCAAATTATTTTGCAGATGTGCCTTATCTGTAACACTTGTAATCAGTTTACCCAATTTCAGGTCATCAGTATATAGACTGTAGAATACTTCAGATGAAAAAGTAAGGTCTGAAAGATACAATCTAAACAAGTAAGGGCCTAGGACAGAGCCCTGTGATCCACCTTGACTGTAACCAAGGATTTCACCTGTCCAGTTGCTGTGTGATACTTGTCATGTGCTATTTGTAGGACATGCAGCTGTCCATCTTATCAACAGTACATCAATACCTAGCTGTACTAATTTATTGATCAGTGTTTTGTTTATGACCCTACATTGTGATAATACATATAAAAATAAGCCCATATATCCCCTTTACTCTCACACTCCACCAGATCTGCCATAGGAAAATTAATCCTTCTCCCTCAACTCCAGTGCAGCCTACCTCTTACATCAGCAGCCTGTACTAAATCCACTACTATTCAAACATTAGAAAACAAAATATGTAGATTTATTATACACTCCCCAAGAAATGAACACCACTGTATAACACTAAAGAAGACAAATTGGCTTCCATTCAACTAAAGAGCAGATCTGGCCCTAGAATCACAACTGGTTAAAATACTTTCCCTCCTTTTACCTCAAAACTAATAAGACCCCCCCCCCATTTACAAGTTAAGAAACATGAACCACTCAGGCATATATCCTACTCTCCAAGCTACATATCTCTCAGAACCACAAACAAGAAGCATGAACTACATAAAAAACATTGAAACTAAAACCAAAATATGGTGCCAGGAACCAGGAAAGTTCAAAGTAGAACCTAGACTGAGGAGGTAGAAATATAATAAACTTTAATACTACTTCAAACAGTCAAACCGAAAGATATTAAAAGAAAACCCAAGTGTTAATCGCTTTCATCCAGCAACATTTCTATGGACTTCATCTTACTTCATCCATAGATTCTCTTCCCTTCTATATTCCCTACTTCTGCCTTTCCTTTTATAATTTTCCACACATAATAATTAAAGAATTAATGCATACATTGTATTTATGCTGTATATATATCCCTAGCATGCATCACGGTTACTCCATTAATTTTGTAAATAATGTTTTTCTTTCTTGCTGTCAAAAGATCTCCATGTGCCATACCTTATATTATTCCAGTATACACCTAAGTCATAATGTATTATTTAATATAAAAACATTTTCTTTATCACAAGGTGTCTGACTGGAGCTTCACTTTCCAGATCTCTGCTGAAAATGGGTGCAGTCCAACTGAACCATCCTAATTAACTGTTGCAGACAAACAAGCAAACAAATAAACAAACAAAACTATTTTCTTGATGCCAATATAGGTAGGTCCTAGAACTTTGAACTTCAGTGTATTTCCTATATTTTGTATTTTATATACGTGTGTGTGTGTGTGTGTGTGTGTGTGTGTGTGTGTGTGTGTGTGTACATTATTTTGTTCTTCAGCACCTGGGTTGTGGTTGAAAATGGTCCTTGGACCTTTATTCCACTAACCTTGTTAACAAGCCCAAATAAAATAAATAAATACAAAATAGTCCTCTTTGAGATGTCACTATCCAGAGATTCATTTGTTCTCTTAAGTGCCAACTTCATGTTAAAGTCTCCAGTCTATACAACCTTCTTGCCCTAAAGGTCCATAACTCTTAAAAGCAAGGCTCTTTTCAAAGTTGGACAACATATTTCCTCCAACTCATCTTCTATTTCTCCCACTCTGTCAGTGTCTCTCAGTTCTGCAGCATGTTTTCTTTTTTTGCTTTTTCTACAATACATCAAATCTCACTGGCAGTTCCCTTATTTTCTCAATTGCCTCATTGGGATTATCAAACACAAACACATTCCTATTCTAAAATATATTTGAAGCAGAGGGGAATCACAAGTCACATGTCATGAGTTTATGCTTCTACTCCCTTATCACACAAGGAGAGAATATTTACTTCTAAATATCCCTGTTTCACAAATACCATTTTTTTCTCTTCCATATCAAATGAAAAATACTGGCCTAGGTTTTACATATCTGACCTCCATTTCAGTCAATAGCAAACACCTCTCAGATGCAACACACAGACCTTTATCAAATCCTGTCCCTCTGATCATTTTAACCATCACATAGTTTAACAAATTTTTTTTAGCCTTTAAAACACAGTATAATCTGAAAGTGTGTGTCTGTGTCCTGTCTTCCAAGTAAGACAGTTGTAACTTAATTTCATTAAGTCACTTAACTATCACTGTTTCTCTTTCCTGAATGTTCCCCGGTTGCTACTGACCTGGCTCCATCACTGCCTGTTGGTCATGCAAGTATTTGATACCCTCAGTCGCCTCACAGTAAGACTGTCCTGTTTGATTCTCAGCTAGTGCGTCTTCTGCGTGGAGACATGCATGAATGGGCGTACCTTCGTTGAAGGTTGTGCGTCAGGGCTGGTAACTCAGCACGTAAAAATCAACTACCAATCATTAGCGGACCGGAGTTCCGCTGTGGCGACCCCTAACCGGGAAAAGCCGAAAGAGAGTTGGAGTAGTTCCCATCCTTTTCATATGAATTCTGTGCAGTCCCATCAATTATGAATACCCGGGGTTACATAGCTTGGATGTACACCATTACCACCCAGATATAATTACTGTAATTACTAATTAATTACAAATGTAATTACTGGCCTTAATAGTTTATGTCAAATGCAGTAGGTTAATAGCAATAACATGTAATCCCAAAATAAGATATACACTATCAGCTCCAGAACGGGATTATAATTGCTGACTCATTAGCATTTCAGCCACCTTAGTCTAAGCCCAGTGGCCCACAGGGCCAATTTGCCAACAATAACTGGAAGTTAACCAAACTAAATTTTACACACAAATACACACTCATAATATTTCCCAGGACAGAGTACTGATACCTCTCCAGTTGCAGCATCCCTTACCTGTATTCATGGTATGCTACCACCAGTTTGATTTCTAATCCTAGGCCAAGACATCAGTTACTGGTCACTCTACCAGTGAGACAACCCACATTAAATTATGGCAAAAATATGGTAGCATGCCACATGGTCTCTCTCTCTCTCTCTCTCTCTCTCTCTCTCTCTCTCTCTTCAATACTGTAGGGATAGTCTTGGCTAACAAAATAAGACATCATCACAAAATTTTATGAATAAATCAACAAAACTCCTTAGTTTTAAAAACAATCTGATTATGCATACAGAATGGACTTTAGCTGCATGGTGAAAGGAAAGTGAAATTATTTTATATGGATTCTTTAATAGCAGAAAAATGTAATTGAATTTGTAGTTGTTATTTTCAAGTACCTATGGTAGATGACTGAAACCTCAGGTGAAAGATAAAGTCAGACAAGTATAAAATCCAATCATCTTGATGTCATTTCCTCTACCACTTAAAACATCTCACAGCACAGATAGCAGCTCCAGACAAAAACTAAAAGTAAATAATCACACTGGTGAAGTGCACTCCTCTGCAGTTAGATTTTTCTCAAGTCTCAATAATATCCCAAGATAACAATACAGAAAAAAAGACAGCAGTTGTTCTGATGCAGTATACTCCCCAGAAATTAAAGATGTTTCTCAGTCTGAATAACATTCTCAGGCAAACAGAAAGAAAAGGGCAATAGCAGCTCTAATTCAGTACATTCCATGGGAGTTAGAAAAATATCACACACAGTTACAGAATGATCAGGCAGTTCTGATCCATGATGTCACAGTGCAGCTTGTGCAGGAAGCAGTAAATAAACTGTCTGTTGTCTCTTGTATTCAAGTCCAGAACAAAGAAACCCTTACTGAAGGTAAAGCTGCTCAGCACAACAATCCACAGAAAAAGAGAACAAAGCAGCAACCACCACTAAGAGAATGACTAGGGTTGCCACCTTTTAAGTGGGCCAAAGAGGGACATGGGGGGTATGGCCAATATGACACTGGCCACACCCTCTACCATGATGTCACCACCAGAGTGGTGAAGGAGATGCTGTTATGGGTACAATGGATGGCTGCTGGAGTGGCTAGTTGGTTGGTGGGAGTAGCAGCTGGATGGATGAATGACTGGATAGATGACTTGATGGATGGATGGCTGAATGAATGGATGCATGGCTGGATGGATGGCTGGCTGCATGAATGGATGGATGGCTGGCTGCATGAACGGCTGGGGGTTGGATGGCTGGCTGGCTGGCTGGAGTGGCTAGCTGGTTGGTGGGAGTAGCTGCTGGATGGATGGCTTGATGGATGGATGCCTGGCTGGATGGATGACTGGCTGCATGAATGGATGGATGGCTGGCTGCATGGCTGGCTGGCTGGCTGGATGGATGGAGGATGGTTGGCTGGCTGGATGGAGGATGGCTGGCTGGCTGGATGGGTGGAGGAGGATGGCTGGCTGGATGGATGGAGAAGGAGAAGGATGGCTGGCTGGCTGGCTGGATGGAGGATGGCTGGCTGGCTGGCTAGCTGGCTGGAGGAGGATGGCTGGCTGGCTGGATGGATGGATGGATGGATGGATGGATGGATGGATGGATGGATGGATGGATGGATGGATGGATGGATGGATGGATGGATGGATGGAGGAGGAGGATGGCTGGCTGGCTGGCTGGATGGATGGAGGAGGATGGCTGGCTGGCTGGCTGGCTGAAGGATGGCTGGCTGACTGACTGGCTGGCTGGATGGATGGAGGAGGATGGCTGGCTGGCTGGATGGAGGAGGAGGGTGGCTAGCTGGCTGGAGGAGGAGTATGGCTGGCCGGCTGGATGGAGGAGGATGGCTGGCTGGCTGGATCACTTGTTATAAAAAAAAAAAAAATCTCGGTCTTTTTTTAGCGGCTGTAAAAGTGCTTAAAACAAAGTGCTCCTACAGCCGCGATCTTTGCAGGGCTCTTCCTGCCCCAATCCCCACACCTTTCATGAATTGCAGCCAATCGCTGCATGAATTAAAGCACCCAGACTTAACAGGCAGCAGCTTTGCCTGCAGGTCCGGGTTGGTGACGTAACTGAATTGCTGTGAGAAAGCCGGAAGTAATTGCGACTTTCCACGACAATTCAGTGCGATTGCAAAAGCGGGACTTTTCAGGTCCCACTACTTGATACAGCGGGCAATGGGATAAGGTGGCTTAACCCATGAGTGTCCTGCTGACAATGGGACAGGTGGCAATCTTAAGAATGACTGTTTAATATCAAAACAAAATAAAACAATAAGAATGAATACAATTCCAGCAAAAACTGATAAGCGCTTTCGGGCTGTGCCCTTTATCAGACCTATTGTCTCAGGGAGGGGATGGATCACTGAAAATATTTCCATTTGGTTGGAATGTACCCTAAGACCTTGTTTAACATGATAAAAACAAAAAGGCAAATGGTAAAACCAGACACCACTTTATTGTAAGCTCACTCAGACACACAATATGCACCCTTTCTCAGACAAGATAAAAAAAAACACTGATCTAAGATGTTTCATTTAAATAACACCTAAACTCATGACATCATTATCAATTAGTAAATAAGGAAGTCAAATTAAAGGTATAAGCACACCCTAGCAAAGCCTGGGAAAATGTCCGAAACCTCCAAACCTGGTTTATAAACATGGGGTTAACTTAAAGAACTTTGTTGAGAAGAAGACCCAGTTCAATATGAGGTCTGGTGTTATGCTTAAGTGTGGCTCTTGCAGATACTGCAAATTTATTAAGACTTCCAATAAGTTTTTAGTGGGTAATCACACCTACTTTATTAATGGTAGGTTTAATTGTAATAATGTTGGGGTGGTATATGTTGCTGAATGTCAACAGTGCCCATGGTGTCATATTGGTTAAACCGAACGCCATCTAAAACAGCGAATATATGAGCACCAATATAGTATTAATAGAAAAGACTGCAATAATGCACTAGCCAAGCATATAAATGAGTTTAATAATCACTTGTTTCTGTTTTTTGCTATAGAACAAGTGAAAGAGAATGTTAGAGGGGGCCCTTGGCATTTAAATCTTGAACTGAGAGAAGTTTGGTGGCAAGTTCTGACTAATGCTTACATGTTCCCAGGCTTGAATGAGTCATGTTCCCTGAAATATTTGCTTAGACTGAAGTCTTTAGAAAGACATTAATTAATATTATATATATGTGTATAAATTTTATGTTTATCTATTTGAGAATATATTTAATTTTGTGTATTTCGACTTCTTCTGGCTTTTCCCAGTTAGGGGTCGCCACAGCAGATCATCTGTCCGCTCCTGATTGGCAGAGGAGTTTTACGGTGTCGAGTTGCCAGCCCAGCACCCAACCTTCCACAGAAGGCACACACATGCACACACTCACACCTAGGGCCAATTTAGAGTGTCCAATCTACCTACTGCATGTCGTTGGGATGTGGGAGGAAACCGGAGCACCTGGAGGAAACCCATGCGACCACAGGGAGGAAATGCAGACTCCGCACAGAAGGCACCCCAGCTGAGAATCGAACTGGAAAACCTCTTGCTATGAGGTGGCAACACTAACCACAGCACAACCGTGGTTGCCCATTTAATTTTGTGTATTTAATAAGTAATAATTATTATATGAATTATGTGTTTACCATATGAACTTTTATATATATATATATATATATATATATATATATATATATATATATATATGTATATTTTTTATACATAATATTGTATAAGCTAGGCTGTGCTTATACCTTTAATTTGGCTTCCTTAGTTACTAATTGATAAGGATGTCATGAGTTTAGGTGTTATTTAAATGAAACATCTTAGATGGAGTGGTTTTTTATCTTGTCTGAGGAAGGGCGCATATTGTGTGTCTGAAAGCGCTCACAATAAAGTGGTATCTGGTTTTACCCTTTGCCTTTTTGTTTTTATCAAGTTTGGATTTTGCTTTGTCATTTTGGTTTTACCTTGTTTTGGAATAGGTATTAAGGGATACGGGACATTTTCTGACTTTGAGGGAACATGTAGTAATCAGGGGAAAAATTACATTATGGTTACACTTGATAGTAAGACCCTTTTTAAGCAATGGTTATGGAATAGATGCAGTATCATGGTTAATGACTGAAATGCACATGATGGAAGGAAGAAAGGTAGAATTGGTAGTGAATCTCCTGACTATAGTTTTAGAATATAATCTGTTTACATGTCTAGGTAGTTTCTATCAACAAACACAAGGGGTAGCCATGGGTACCCCCTGTGTGAACACATATGCAAACTTGGTATTATCTTACTGGGAGAGACAACGGGCAGGCTTCAGGAAGCCTCCATGTAAGAGTTATAACTCTTACACGGAGGCTGCAGTTAAACGGTGTGATGTCAGCATGTCATGCATATGCATGAGGTGCATGAGGCATGCTGAATCACACTGTAAGTCTTACACGGTCTGTGTAAGACAGTAGGGGGCGTGTCCGTAGGCTACGCCCTGCAAGCGGACACGCCCCCGGAAGTCTAGAATGGCAGAAAGTAAACACCCACGAGAGAGGCCATGGAAATGTGAATAAACATACTACACAACACATGCCCCCACAGACCAGCAACGTAAAATGTAAAAAGTGAACAGATGTTATAAAATGTAAAATGAAAACTTTTTTATTTTTTTTTAAAACCCCGTAAATGTTTGCTAATGCGTGCGCGAGTGTGCTACTAGCGCAACTGCAGTTAGCAATCAGTGGAAAAGGATATAAGAACTAAATATGCAAAGTAAGCCAAGAAGTAATAGCATCGCGGTAGAGTTTTTGGCTTAACAACAGGCAGGCAAGGTTCAAGCCTACACAACATCCTTTTTATTTTTGTAAATAAGCACTAAAAAGGCCCCTGACAGTATTGTACAAATGTAAAAGTATTTCCTTTTGTAAAATGGAATGAAATGGATCATATATTTTCAAGTAATACAATAATAAAAATATTTAGAAATGTACTGATAGCTAAGCTGCTGTCAAACAAGGTGAGACAGAGTGCCCGTAGCTGAGTAGTGTTTCAAAGGCTGCAAATTGCTTGCCCGTAGCTAAGCACTGGTTTAACAGGCTCAAACTGTGTGCAACTAGGTGTGCTTAGCTTAATATGCGTGTTAATAGCCAATTAAGGTTTAACCCAGCGCACACCATTTGCGCGGAGGTGCGCGCCACGTCCACAAGCTAACCGCTGGGCAACGTTAAGCAAGCTGTATCAAAAATGCCTTTACACAGACACACCCCTCAGCCTGTCTAGACAGTCATAAAAATTAAAAATCAGTGGTCAGATTCGAACCCAGGATACCATGCACTAGAGTCAAGGTACTAAACCACTAAGCCATGACAGCAGTACTTAGAAATGCAGAAATAGCATATATATAGGATGTAATCCAAAATGGAGCATGATAAAGCAGTTTCTGTGAAGTTGATACAATTCCAAAATGGCCAATCATAGAAATGTGCGGGAAAATCGGCATATATAAGCCCCATAGGCGGGAATACACAGCATAAACGATTGTAAAATAGACCTGCAGGCAGAATGAGTGGAGTAGGGGAGGGACGTTGCTTTCGAGCACAGCGGTGGGGCATTGAGGAGTCCAGATACATGGTCTGGCTCCTAGTTCATCATCATGAGGCCCAACTCATGCAGGGCCAGGTCTCATGGGGAGCATGCAGGGCGGAGGCATGGGACCAGTTGGCTCATGATCTCACCAGTGCTACTGGGATTCCATGTACCGGTGAGCAGGTCCGTCACCACCATGCGGACCTGAAGCGACGCAAACAAGACCAGTTGACCCAATGGATCCAGGAGGCCCGGGATATGCCCAACGCCCCACTACTGAGTAAGTTACATTTTACTTATGTATGTAAGGAATTCAACTAGCTGATACCATGGAGATGTGTATTCCAATATTACTTGTCTTTTATTACAGCTGCAGGTGTCCGCTCTGCGAATCGCAGGGCACATGACAGCAGGCTGGTGCGGCTGCGCCACCATGCAGGTTAGTAACCCCACCTAGTACTTGTAAATAAATATTATAATGTAGCACTTAGCAGAACACTGCAGTGTATTCATTAAAAGTAATTGAATGTGCAAGCAACAAGTGAAAGTGTGCAGGTATGGCTGCATCAAGTTCATCAGTATGTAAGTGAAACTGGAAATATAATTGATAGAAATAAATAGTTCTGTAAAACAGATGTCCCACCATTAATTAAATGTAGTATAACCTGCAGTAGTCTCAAGAGTACAGCTTCAGAAGCTGGGTTAATTACATGTGAGATATATCCCCTGTTGAAATGCTGAATCATGACAGAAGTGAGGCTGCTGGAAAGTGTTTGAATCACCACAGGTCTAATATGTGAACAAAGCCTAGAAGTACCAACCTGAACTGTGAAATAGCAGGATGTGTGAGAGTGACAGAAAGGGTCATGTATCAATAAATAAAGTAGTAATAACTCCTGAATATATAAGCCTCAGTGTGGTTCTACAGAACTAAATGCATGTGGGAATTAAAAATTAACATCCCAAAGTTATTTCAGTGTGTCTGAATCTTGAATGTTTAAGCCAAAATCTGTATATGGTGATCACAGTCAACAATTTTCAGATAGAATGAATGATTGTCTGACATACTAAACATCCATAGTTGTCCCCTGCCCTGTCATCAAAATGTAGCAGGATGATGTATCTGATCAAATTCAAAATAACTAGGATAGTGATGTATCTGCAACAGGTCTAGCATGACAGTCAATTAAAAATCATTTGAAAACTATCACCCACAAGTTAATTGTGTTTCTATTACAAATGTATATCAATGTATAATTTATGAATGTGTCAACATTTTCATTCTCCACCCCACCCTATAATTGCAAATTAAAAACTCACTAAATATTGGTATGTGAAAATTTCATTAACCATGGACATTTGTCCTGTTGTTTCAAAAATATATACATGTCCGTTGTTGCATGTGCCCTGTTCATACCTGCAAACCTGATGGCCTGTTGCCATTAATCAACCCTGCATGTTGTTTGATTGTGTATTTCTGTTCAAATAATGCATGTGATATTGATATGCCTGTTGTTCAATGGTGTTAATATCTGGGTGTTTGTTTAATGGGAATACCAATGCATGCTGTTACAACTAATTTGAATGGAATAATATGCTACTAACCCAAACTAACATAACATACTCACAAACCTAGAATGCTTGGGAAGGCGGGTCCCAGTGGACCCACCATTCCCACCTCATCTGGCGATTGCACCTGGCACTAGTGCCCAGGCCGGACCCTCCTCCGGTGGCCCTGTGCCACCTTCAGTTGGAAGAGCTGCAGGGGATGGGGCCTGTCCCCCCTCTGCAAGCGTGGCCGTAGGAGCCCGTCCACTCACCATCCAAGGTGTCCGGTCTGTGGTGCAAAGGGAGATTCAAGACTCTGTTCATGGGCTCCTACGCTAGCTTGAGGCCTGGGTGGCACAGCTTATGGGCATGCCCATTGTCCCGCCTGCACAGCCCCCAGCACAGCCCCATCCTGGGCTGTGAAAGAACAGTGGCAACTGCCTATGGGTGGGGATATCAGTTCCACTGCTGCCATCTGTGGGCTCATGTGCCCTGGATATCCCAACCTCCATCCCCATCAATTGTGTAACCCCCCCACATGTGTCATACACCGCCCCTGTATGCGTCTTGTCTGTCTTGCCTGTTAACCTACCCAACCTACCTCCCCAGCTATACCGACTACCTTCACCTGACATACCACTCTCACCTGAAAAAAGAAAAAAAGGGCACTCTGTACCCACAAAAAAATTACGCCCCATACATAGCTGTCCATGTTGCACACATGTCCGCTGGACATTGAAACTGTTAATTACAATTGGCTGTACAACAGGTATTAATGTTGTCCTGACACCTCTCTCAGGGGTGGAAGGTTTCAAATGTCACACCAAATTTCATACAAATGCACAGCTGCTGCTGAGAAAGACATGGGCAACTATGGGCCTCACCTACATCCCTCCTGCAAATCCCAAGCTTGTTTCCCTACTGTCTTACCCTCTTTGTGACCCCTTTTTCACCACTTTCCTGTCACTCCTTTTTCTTTTCTTTCAAAGAAAATAGTGCAGGTGTGCGCGTGTGTTAGCGGAGCTCACCGCCAGTGCGCATGCGTGGGCTCCGCGCAAACGAGCGCAGACCTGGTTTTAAGTGCTTAAAAGTGCCTTTGGCATGTTTGAGTGACAGGTCCTGTACTCATTTCGAAAGAAAAATAAATTCCCACTGTCAGTCTCAAACCCAGGACCTTGGTAACACTACTGACCTACCACTAAGCCATGACTCTCATACAAGAACATGGTGCTAAAATAAATATAACATGTAATAGTAGGAATGAATATAAAGGCAATATAGGATGCGTACTACCCAAAGCATGTCAGGTAGATTTTTAATGTCCGAATTACTGGATTCCCATACTAGTTTAGTGTTAACAGAAACAGCCCTGCTAATTGTTAGCTTGTACATAATAATGTAAGGTAATGTACATATATGAAAGTATGTATATGTACACATATGTATATATATATATATATATATATATATATATATATATATATATATATATATTAATACATATGAAATATAGTTATAGGTGTCAGTATTCATACACACTCACTACAGGAAACAGTGAAGATAAATGCAGCAACCAGAATCTAGAACACAGCCTGACTCCTGTGAGACTTACTAACCCTTTTAACTGCTTAAAGGTGCCTTCAGCACTTTGATTGACAGGCCCTGTACTCAATTTGAAAGCAAAATAAAAGCATACTATTAGGCCCTACCACAAGACCATTGTAACACTAGTCTGTATGACCTACCACTAAGCCATGACTCTCATACAGGAATATAGTGCTAAAATAAGTATAACATGTAATAGTAGGAATGAAGATAAAGGCAATATAGGATGTGTACTACCCAAAGCATGTCAGGTAGACTTTTACTGTCCTAATTACTGGATTCCCATACTAGTTTAATGTTAACAGAAACAGCCCTGCTAATTGTTAGCTTGTACTTAATAATGTAAGCTAATGTACATATATGAAAGTATGTATATGTACACACATATATATATATATATATATATATATATATATATATATATATATATATATAAATACATATGGAAATATAGTTGTAGGTGTCAGTATGCATACACACTCACTACAGGGAACAGGTGAGAGAAATGCAGCAACCTGAATTTACAACACAGCATGAATCATGAGAGACTTACTAACCTTCACACTCGCAGAACACTGTCGACAGCATACCAGCATGGTCCACGCCCTTACAATCTGAAAGGGCAATGCCTATCTCACATACCCTTTTATAGCACTGTCCTGAAATCACAGTGAGACATGCAATCAGTACACAACTGGCTGCATGCAATTAGCAAATGCTGCCTTACAATTGGTGCAGAGGCCATCACATGGACCTATGCAGATACCTACAAAAGCATCCAGTACTTACACTCCACACATGCAATACATTCATTGCACCAAACCGATGGAGAAAGAGAGAGAGAGAGAGAGAGAGAGAGAGAGAGAGAGAGAGAGAAAGAAAGAAAGAAAGAAAGAAAGAAAGAAAGAAAGAAAGGCAGTGATAAAAAAAAACTGCATCATCACAGCAACAAAACCAGCAGCAGCAAACAGCAATTAGCACCAGTGGCACAGCAACAGCTGACACAAACACAGGTAATGCAAAGTAGCAGGTTAATACTGTGTTTACTGTGAAACCTCCAAATGTATCATAGTTCACTATCTATAGGTATGTCCATGAGATAGGTTGTGTGTACATAGTCCTGATATATATACATATGTAATATTGCTGTACATGTCTTCCATACTTAAAACTTCCATAGCTTAGAACACAAGGCCAGTTATCAGTAGTGATTCACAGAAGTGCTGAGAAGCTGTGTATTATGTGGAATTAGCGTACCAGTGAAATAACAAGCTAACAAATAACAAGCATATAAACAAAGCTAGATTCATGAGGCTTGGATGTAGTGTATGCTACAGCAAACAAGGTGTACCAATGTCAGTAAGATACAGTTCAAATATGCAGGCACTATAAACCTTAAACCAGAAGTTCCCAGCTATGAATGGCAGAATACAGCTTATTCTCACACAAGAGTGCAGACCACAAACCTTGTTAATGTTAAATAACTGGCCTGAAGCCCAACTGCTTATACCAGAACTAATACACTTGGACACTGGGCTCTCAATCAGCAGTTCCCAACTTAGAAGGATGAAAGCTACCTGTCCTGCCACCAAAGTGCTTGCCACAAACCTTCCTAATGTAAAACAACTGGTCTGAAGGCCAAGTGCTTAATCCAAAAGACTTAGAATGATAGCTACACTTTAATCAAGTTACAACGAAGCAGTAATAACTACAATTTAATACTTTATGTATAGAATGTGTACCATATATTGCTGACATACTCTGCTGATATCCTGTTTGTGTACTTTTCCAGGGAGACATGGCTCCAAAACGGAACCCTGCCTACACTGCTGCAGAGGACGAGGTTATCCACCAGAGCCTGGTGCGTGACTATGACATCCTGTTTTCAAGCACCACCCAGAATCAGCAGGAGAGGTCTGCACTGTGGCAAAACCTTGTCAGCAGGATAAATGATGTTGGCATGCATGATAGGACATATGAGCAGGTGAGACATCACTGCAGTGATTTGATTAGAAATGTCCGCCAGCGTGCTGCAGATATCCGCAGGCAACAGGTTGCCACAGGTGGGGGGGGGTGGCCATACATCCCCCCTCACCAGACAGGAGGGGCTACGGCTAAGTGTCGTGGATCCAGCCCCAGAACAACAACAGCATCAGACTTGCATCATGATGGAGGTTGGATCCACACAGCAGCAAGACACTGAGCATGCAGGTAAGATGCCATATGTACATATGACTGTTCTGTACACTGTTACTTCATGCATGCATAAGGTGTGCACGTGGTATGTATCTGTCATCATGATATGTAATTGTGCATGTGTGATACTGGCATTATGAGCAGCTGATGTGTATAAGGGAACTGGTGTACTACTGTACTGTATCATATGCAAAAACAATGGCACACTTGTGCCCACTGAGATTACTTTCTTCAGATTTCCAGGTCCCTCCCATCTAGCAACGAGGCAGGCCATACATGCTGGTGAGTGTGTTTATCATTACCTGAAAAACTATTTATAATACTAGTAAGAGTAGTGTAACTCAGTAGTATACATGCTGGTGAGTGTGTTTAATAATACCTGCAATACTCAAGTTAATACTAGTAAGAGTAGTGTAACTCAGTACTGATGTGTGTGTGTACTGTGGGGTGTGCATGTGTGCAAATGTGCCTTTGCCCATGTGTGCATGTGTGTGTGTGTCCATGAATGCATGTGTCCATTTCTGAATGTGTGCATTTGTATTGAAGTGCATCACCGTAAAATATGTCTTGAGACTGTAATCTGTGTTCCCTGTTTTCCTCCCATACGTTCTGGTGCTGCTCTGGGGACCTGCAGCAGGGAACCTGAATCTTGTGCCCCAGGTACTGATGATGAGGAAATGTCCATAATGGTGCAGGAAGGTGTGTCTAGGTCCGCCATTGGTCAGCCAATTGACAGTACACAGCTGTCAACCCCTTCAATGCGCACAGTCATCCTGCCGTTACATCCTTTGTCACCATTGTCCCTAGGTGATGGACAGTATGCATTGGGCATAGATCAGGGTAATGTGGTACCTGTGGTACATGCATCCCCACAAAGCAGCCATGAACAGGGTCCTCCAATGGTACCACGCAGACAGGCGCCCATGGGTTCTCGTGGGGGCATCCGTGGCCGTACTGCCTCTGGCCGACATGCCCAAGGAGGTATGTCAACCTCCACTATGTTTCGGACTGTTATGCAGGCACAGGCGCATATGGAAAGGTACACCAGACAGGGTCTGAGGGAGCTGACAGCATGTCGCACAGCCATGACAGAATGCTATTCGTAATTTCACAGATGTCGTTGACAGACGTTGTGGGGACATACAACAGCTGCTCCACAACCAGATGTCCATGGGCCAGGGCGATGGTGTGCGTTTGTGGCGCCAGCATGGCCGTATGCCGGCAACAGCACCAGCTGGCAGTCGCCGCGGACGACAACAGGCCCACTCACGCACCTCAAGTGCCAGCAGCAGCCCCAGCAATGCTGGGTTAGTGCTGTCATCAGGACACCCCAGGAGACCACGTGCACATGGCTCTGGACAGTCCCAACAGGGAACTGTGTCCAGTCAACACACACCCGCTTCCGATGACAGTACCCAGTCTGGGTTAGTACCGGATACGGTCCGTAGCACCCCTGCCAGGCACAGGTACCGTGTCCATGCCCACAGACACTGATCTGAATGACCTGACAGGTGCAGTCTGTGGCTGTCTACAAAACCCTGTACATGGCAGCCATTATGTGGGACTGTGTGCGTGCTTACACACATGCAGAAATTTAACACCTAGGGCAAACACATACACACACACTGCACCAACACTTGTCCACCCTGTACTGCTGCCCCTCACAAACACACATACACACACATGTCAATTGGTGGTACCAATGGCTGGCTTGGGCATACCTAGCCCACACCCTGTGCATATGATGACACTGTGCCACCTCCTGCATACTACAACATCAGTGCAGGAAAAGGTAAACACGTTGCTGATGCACAGGGTGACTACATAGATATGTATAAGTAGTAACATGTTGGTAACTGTTCACTGTTCCACTATGATTTTGTGTATATCCCAGCATTCCTGCTGCAGTAACTGTATGAATGTCCTGAATTATCTTCACCCATACTACTTACCAAAGTGTACCAGCTGCACACCATCACATGCTACAATTGACTATGGGAATGTGCATCATGTGCTGTATTGTAGATTCAGCTATATGTATCTGTTCTGTCACACATACATTTACACACACCCTGCTACCCCCACACATGCACACGCTCACCTGCCATTTCCATTATTTGTTACCCTACATGAGTAGCTGTCGACACATGACAGGTACACATTTGAAAAGTGCACTATTTGGATTACTACCGATTTCCTCTTCTCTACCTGTACTCACAGGGTGCAGGCAACCTCATTAGTTTAAAAGTGTAATGTGCATCAGTACTGTGGTTCCCTGATTGCCACATCCAACATGTTTTCCATACGGAAATGCACACACAGAAACATCCCACATTCACACACTTGCCACATTCAGGTTTCAAAACACTATCTAGGTATGTTCTGGTACATGTGCATGTTATAGTAGCATGTAGCACTATACTGAGTACTGGCAGTTGTCTGTTGTCATGTTGTTTGTATAGGATGCTGTCAACATCACTGTTTGTTAAGGGAAATGTGCACCCTGCAGTGCGTAGCCCCATCCTACCCCCAGCATTGTGCATACACACTAACCCCACTCACACTAAGACACATACTTTCCATTTGCAAGATTCAAACCCCTACCTAACTGTGTTATGACACTAGAGACAGACACATTAGCAGAGTGCACTATTTGCATTAGTGGGAGAAATTCTTTCTAATGCTGTACTTAGAGGGTGCTGACATTATCTGTGTTTAAGAAGAGGGATGTGCACCCTGTAGTGTGTTCTCCCAGTTGGCAAAAGGTACTTTTCCCTCACAGCATTATGCACACACACATTCCCTTTGCAAGATTCAAACCCCTACCTAACTATGTTATGACACTAGAAACAGACGCATTAGCAGAGCGCGCTATACAAATTACTGGGGAGCTTTAATTCAGGTAATATAGTTATAGAGTGCTGACATCATTAGTGTTTCAAAAGGGGAATCTGCATCCTGTAGTGTACTTTTACAGTTGCTAATAGGGGCATTTCCCGCACACACATAGATGTGTTTGAGGTTTGCATATGTGGGGGATCCAGTACTCCAGTGTGATTAGTATATGGTTCGATTGCAACAATGAGGGATATACTTCAAGTGGTGAGCATTTTGTACTCATGTTTGTGATGATCAGGTCTAGTATATTTCCCCTCTTGTGGGAATGTTGACTACTTGTTCCATAGCTAAAGAGTTTCTGAACTATGGGAACCCTAGAGCTTGGGTATTGTGGCTTGAGTAATGTTCACAGTCTATGTTTGGGTAGTTGAAGTCACCCAGTATGATGGTGTTTGCAGAGAAATCTATACTCTCCTGTGTCTTCATGAAGGCTGTGTGGGATTCCTGAGTTTGAGAGGGTGATGTAAGAGCTCCTCTGTGTCTCTTTTCATGTGGTCCAGGGAGGTACGTCTCAGGTTGTTCACACCAGCATGGACAATGACTGCCTCATACTTGTACTTGCTGTGGAGTGACCTGAGTGCTTGTGTTATGTGGCACATTCTATCACCCAACAGGTAGCTAAATGTGACCCTCACCTTGCTCAGTCTGGAGAGTGGGACGTCAGTGTGTCTGACTATGGCATCACCTATTATAGGTGTGTCACACATTGTGTTTGGCCTTATGGGCTGTGCCTGTTAAGAACACTGACCTTGTGAGGTCTGTGTTGCTTGTGATATGTGTTCATGTGGGATGCAGCGTGTCTTGCCATGTCATTTCTGTCCATGGTCTGGTAAGTATCACCTTTGGTGACATAGGTATTCATATGTCAGCTGGTGAGCATTTGCAGTGTTACCTACTGAAAGTGGTACAGCTTGTTTGTTGTGCAATGGACTACATGCAGCCCTGCTTACAGTAGCTATGTTTGCATGCATGTTTCCTTGCAGTTACCCTGGAATACTGATCCGACCTGCCATGCAGAGTTACACAGCTTCTGTGGACTCCTAGTGACATCTGCATAGCTTACTATATGTATGTTCATGTCTCACTTGACAGAATGTCACTGTTTCTCCTGTTCACATGTACGTTGCCTGTGACATTTTGCATATGACTTACCTGGCATCTGTCCACGTGAGCAGTCATATATGCCACTTCAGGACTCTAAACCTGATGATGCACACACTCGAAACATTCCTCAGCATGGAGAACATTGCTATCTGTGCAGTAACAGATACCGGATTCAGGGCTACCAACAGCACCCCAGCACTACCAAGTTATACCTCATACCATGCTTTTCAGGCCCAAAACTTGCACAAAACCACAAAAGGAGTGGGTGTATTGATATTCATCCAAGATACCCACACCTCCAGGTTGGTGGCAAAGCACCAAACATTAGAGACTATCCATATGCAAGTAACAATGGGTAAAACTGCCTTCCAGGTTATAGCCTGCTACAGACCACCCTCACAAACACAAGAACCACACTTGGCCTTCCTGAAAACAGTTGGAAATATGTAGGTCTGTCCATACACCATTATATTGGGTGAGTTAAACTACCCAAACATAGACTGGGAGCATGACTGTAGCTCCAACACCCTAGCCCAAAGATTACTAGAATTTATATACCAAAATGCTATGGAACAACTTGTTACCACTCACACAAGAGGGGAAAACATACTGAACCTGATCATCACCAACATGGGGACTCTATGCTCCAGACCAGAAGTGTATCCCTCACTGGTAAGATCAGACCATAAACTAATATCACTGGATATTCACATCCCAAGGCCACGCCCTGCACAGAAGAATACAGTCAACAACTCATGTAAAGCAAGTTCACACTCCTCATAAATGATGTGGAAACCTTCAAAGCCCCCAGGCCTGTTGAAAATATGGACCAGACTGCAGATACCTGTATAAAGGCATTCTATGGACACCTTCAGGAATGCATGGATCATGCAATCCCAAATAAAAGCAAGACCCAATCCTCCAAAGGCAGACGTCCTGTGTGGTGGACACCAGCCATAAACAAACTATACAATAGAAGGATGAAGCTACTAAATGATACAACAAACTCCCAAAATGTGAAGGCATCACTGATGAGTATTAGACGAAAACTACAGGCACTCATAAGATTGTCTAAGGCCATCTTTGAGAGAAAATTCTACAAGACACTGAGGATAATCACAAGGCTTTCTTTAGTTATGTTAGGAACCTGGGTGGTAATTCCCAGATATGCTCAGAGGTAGTCCAAAATGTCAAAAGAAATACCAAACACACAGACATTGCCAACATCCTAGTGGACAGGTTCACTGCTAACTTCTCCCCCCCTCCACAACAAAAGGGCAAATATTTCTCCCAGCAGAGTGCTGCCCCCCCTGACATCTCAGATGCTCAGGTAAGAGCTGCCCTCTCCAAAGCAATAAACACTGCATCAGTGGGACCAGACAGTGTCCCAGGCTGTGTCCTACATGAACTCCAAGAAGAGCTACACCCAGACATAACACTACTGTTCAATCCCAGCCTTACTACATGATATGTGGCCAAAGAGTGGCATACAGCAACAGTGGTCCCTCTACATTTAGGTGGTGCCTTAACGGATCCTGGACACTATTGCCCCATAAGTCTGAATAGCTTGGTCTGCAAAGCTATGGCAAGGATCATCATGAACCTCATAAATATAGATATTGGGGACCTACAGACACTGCATCATACACAGTTTGGCTTTGTTAATGGCAGATCCTGCCTCTCAAACCTGTTTGATTTCTTTGAAACAGTCACCAAGGCCACTGTCAAGGGGAAGGTGGTCTACACAGCCTACCTGGACCTTGCATAAGCCTTTGATACAATACCCCACTTGTGCATTCTAGGGAAGCTCACCAGTATATGTATTAACCCCTATGTCACTACATATATTGCACAGTGGCTCAAGGGCAGAACACACATGGTTAGAATTGCTGGAGCCATGTCAGCCTCAAAACCAGTTACAAGTGGTGTCCCACAAGGCTCAGCCCTGGGATCTGTCTTGTTCAGTATATATTTATCAGAGGTACAGGCCAACATGGAAGGACTGTGGCTGAGCAAGTCGCAGATGACTGCAAACTGGATGCCATAATCAACACTCCAGCCAACACACGCATCCTCCAAAAGGGCCTCTTAGAAATAGACGACTTGTGCCACAGCCATGGCCTCAAGCTGAATGCCAAAAAGTGTATAGTCATCCCCTTTGGCAAAAACAAAGTGACCACAAAGTACCACATATGTGTTAATCCATTAAGTACAGAAGAAGGAATTATGGACCTTGGGGTACACAAGTTGATAGCATTCTCTCATTTGACAACCACATGGCCAAAGTGGTTAGAAAAACATTTTATATAGGCCACCTCATCATGAAGGGATTCACATGTAGATCAGGGGAGGACATTGTGCCTCTTTACTCATTCCTCATCATGCCCATAATTGACTACAATGCCCCTGTTGGCATGCACCTTACCAGACACCTGCAGCAACTGGAAAGACCACAAAAGTACCTCAACAAGAGGATCAAAGGGCTCAAACAGATGCCACATACTGACTGGTTAAAGAAACAGCAGCTCTACTCAGTGGCATACTGCCTCTTCATAGGCAATCTGTGCCTGACATATAAAGCCATGTCAAACCCTGACTTAATGGTCATGCTGCACCTCAGAATGTCCAAATCCCATCAAGCTACACGCTGGAAAGACTTGAACCTCAGGAGTGATATACATAGGACATGCTGGAGGGACACATTCATAACTCAGAGGCTCCCTTCACTCTGGAATATTATCCCAATACAGGTTAGGCAGAGTCACTCAGTGACTGTCTTCAAGAGGAATATTAATGACTGGATGGGACATTGTAGGTTTACCCTGGGTATCTCTTATGCATCACTGTTAGACAGAGGCACAGTATACTAACCTTGGAAAAGGGCATAGCAAGATAGGTTTACAATGCATGGTGAAAGCCACACACATTCTGGCTAGGTTTATAAATTCCCTAGGGCAGATAGCCTAGTATGAACCTATGAACCTATGTATCTTGTTCACCATTGGCCCTATGTGCTGTTAATCACCAATGCAATCTCAATACTATGGTAGCATGTGCAAAGGTCAGTTGTCAGTCACCTCCATGGTACAGTTGTGGAATATGTGAGTCATGTAGTAATGTCACAGCTGCCACATGTACACAGTCAACCCCTATCCCCTACCCATGGATGTACAACACATGTATGAGATGGCAACACATAGCCAAACTGTGGACTAAGCACTCTGAACCCAGTACTGGCATAACCTGTCAGGTGGCATGAAATACTACAGTGACTGCAATACCAGTCTGATGTAGACCTACACTGACAGCAATACAAGCACGGGAACACACTGAGCCATTCATGGAGCCTAAGAATGGCATCCTGCCTGAGTGGCAGACACCTCTGCAGCTGGCACACAGGCATACATTAGGCCTGAACACAGCACGCATAACACATAGCACACAAATCCTGTGTGCCAAACATGCACAGTCTGTACAGCTATACAACACTCCTGCTGCAGTTGTTTTAGGTACTTTTATTGTCCGGTACAGTGAGGTCATGCTCACCAGGCCGGACAAGGTGAAGGTCACAGTGATATGCTCGTGGGGCACTATGGTCCACCACATAACACAAGTATACAGGTCAGTCAGATGCATGGACACATATGACTCAGTCATTGTCCATGTCACTACAGCTGACGTGTGATGTCCCTCACTGGAATACATGATAGGGAACATGGAAGGGCTCACTGAGCAAGTGGCATAGGCTGGTAGAACCCTGACCTTGGTTGGCATCATACCCTCACCAGGAATGCTGACATATTACTGAATGCTAATGAGTTACTGTAGCTACAACACCCTAGCTGAAAGGTTCTTAGCATGCAGTCACTGCATTGCTATGGAACAACTTCTTACCACTCACACAACAGGTGAAAACATGCAGCACCTGTTCATCAACAACATGTAGACTATATGCCCCAGACCAGGTGTGTATCCCTCACTGCTAGATTGATAGCATCTACATCTTACACTGTATATACACATCCCACATGCAGCACCTGCACAGAAGACCACAGTCATAATGTTACCTAGTGCAAATACCATGTATTCACATGTGGCAGGCATCACACATGGTAACTATTGAAGGTCACAGGTACGTATGTGTATTTGGCACACACATACACCATGTGTGCATTACCATAACTGGTTTTATCGATGTCATGCATTATTGTGAGAAACAACCCGCACACATGGGCATTCTGTGTGAGCAAAACACACGTGACATGTCTGGAATCAAAAGCCATAAATAATTGTGCTATTGTTTACAAAGGGGTATGTGCATCCTGTAGTGTGTTTTCCCAGTTGCCAAAAGGGATGTTCCTTTCATGCACACTAACCCCCTCTTGCCGGATTCAAACCACTACTGAACTATGTTATGACATTAGAGACGGCTGCATTAGCAGAGTGTGCTATTTGCATTACTGGGAGATTTCCTTTCTCCTGATATACTTATAGGGTGATGACATCATCAGTGTTTAGAAAGGGGAAGGGGCATCCTGTGGTGTGTTTTCACAGTTGCCAAAAGGGATGTTCCTTTCATACACACACACTAACCCCCCTCCACACACACTTGCTGGATTTAAACCACTACCTAGCTATGTTATGACACTAGAGACAGACACATTAGCAGAGTGTGGTATTCGCATTACTGGGAGACTTCCTTTCTCCTGATATACTTATAGGGTGCTGACATCATCAGTGCTTAGAAAGGGGAATGGGCATCCTGTGGTGTGTTTTCACAGTTGCCAAAAGGGATGTTCCTTTCCTACACACTTGCCACTTGTTGGATTCAAACCCCTACCTAACTATGTTATGACACTAGAGATGGACACATTAGCAGAGCACACTATTCGCATTACTAGGAGATTTCTTTTCTCCTGATATACTTATAGGGTGCTGACATCATCAGTGTTTAGAAAGGGGAATGGGCATCCTGTGGTGTGTTTTCACAGTTGCCAAAAGGGAGGTTCCTTTCATACATACTAACCCCCCTTGCTGGATTCAAACCCCTACCTAACTATGTTACGACACTAAACATGGATGCATTAGCAGAGTGCGCTATTCGCATTAGTGGGAGACTTCCTTTCTCCTGATATACTTATAGGGTTCTGACATCATCAGTGTTTAGAAAGGGGAATGGGCACCCTGTGGTGCGTTTTCACAGTTGCCAAAAGGGATATGCATTTCATACACACACACTAATCCCCCTGCACACACACTTGCTAGATTCAATCCCCTACTTAACTATGTTATGACACTAGAGACGGACGCATTAGCAGAGCACGCTATTTGCATTACTGTGAGTTTTCCTTTCTCCTGGTATACTTATAGGGTGCTGACATCATCAGTGTTTAGAAAGGGGAATGGGCATCCTGTGGTGTGGTTTCACAGTTGCCAAAAGGGATGTTCTTTTCATACACACTAACCCCCCTTCACACACACTTGCTGGATTCAAACCCCTACTTAACTATATCACGACACTAGAGATGGACGCATTAGCGGAGCGCGCTATTCGCATTACGGGGAGATTTCCTTTCTCCTGATATACTTATAGGGTGCTGACATCATCAGTGTTTAGAAAGGGGAATGGGCATCCTGTGGTGTGTTTTCACAGTTGCCAAAAAGGATGTTCCTTTCATACACACTTACTAACCCCCCTTCACACACACTTGCTAGATTCAAACCCCTACCTAACTATGTTATGACACTAGAAACAGATGCATTAGCAGAGCACGCTATTCACATTACAGGGAGATTTCCTTTCTCCTGATATACTTATAGGGTGCTGACATCATCAGTGTTTAGAAAGGGGAATGAGCATCCTGCGGTGTGTTTTCCTAGTTGCTAAAAGGAACATTTCCCTCACACAGACTTGCACACAGACCAACCACAATCACCCACACACACACACTCTGGATAAGCTGTCATTCCCTAGGGTAAACAGCCTAGTGTTGACCTCTACACCCATATGTTTAACTGTCAGATGCACATTATTTGGTGCTGATAGCAGTGTTTGCAGGTCTTTATTGCCATAACATTTCCTGTTTGTATGAACAACTTGTGTATCTGTGGAAGATGTTTGCATATGGGGGAAATCCACTATATCATGTATGTCTCTGTAGTCATTTAAGTGTGAGCACTGGTCAGATTGGTATAATGTTGTTGGTTACTGGAATAACACGTACATATACCAGATATATGTGGCAAAATGCTAAACTGATATTTGGACTGTGTGTGAGCATGCCCAGTTCAGCCTTCCCATGACATGTTGTGTGAAAGATGTCTCATTTATCAAAGTGTGTGAGCATGCCCAGTGTGAGCTTTCCATATGTTGAACTCTGCAGCCCATCACATTTGTGGATGAGTGTGAACTTCAACAAATATCTCCTGTTTATGGTTGTGTGTTATGTGTCATGTTGTGTAGTTACTGTCCAAATGCTTTTTGTGTGAACACAACAGGGATTATACTGTGCCTGCAGGTTTTGCATGGGATACTTTGCATACAATTGTCAACATCCGTTCATACTGACCTAACACTGTAGTACTGTATAATGTAGTGGTTCAGTACTTTCACTGTGGTGGACAGTATCCTGGGCTTTAGTCCTATCACTGCTTTACATTTCCATAGTGAGCACAACAGCCTGGTTAGGGTCCAGTTGTGCACATCTGACCATGTTGCATTATGTTCAGATATTAACTACTTACAACAGCCTCGTCTAACATCAGTAGTGTATTCCACAACATAGGTGTACATTAGCAAACACTACCGATGTGCCCTAGGCCATTTCTAATGCTATTCAGAGAGTGTGTTTGTCCTTCAACACATTGTAAGTGTAGTTTGCCATGACATATGTCATGTTTAGTATACTGTGCCTCTGTCTACCCATGACATAACAGTGATACCCAGGGTAAACCTACCATCTCCCATCCACTCATTAAGATTCCTGTTGAGAAGAATCGATGAGTGACTCTATGGATAACCTGTACTGGTAGTTTACTCATGCATGGGGGTGGCTTCTGTGTTATGGATAATGCAGTACAGCTTGTCCTATGTATGTCAGTGATGGGGTTCAGGTCCCTCATGTGCATAGCTCACTGCCATTCAGATTGTACAAGGTGCAGCATGTTCATTGATTCCAGCTTGGACATGGCTTTCTACATCAGGCACAGCTTGCGTCTGGGTGGCCAGCATGGCAGTGTGTGGAGTTGCACTCTGTTTAATCAGGCAACACATTACATCTGTTCAAGCTCTTTGATACTCCTGGTGAGGTACTGTTGTGGACTTTACAGTTGATGGAGGTGTCTGCTGAGGTACACCCCACAGGGGCTGTTGTAGTCAATTGTAACGCTGATGAAGGATAACTGCAGAACCACAATGACCTCCCTTATCTAGATGTCATAACCTTCATGATTAGGTTGGTATATGGATTGTTTCTGTTAACACTACAGCCACATGTTTGTCCAATGCAGGATATCTATCACCTTGTGTACCCAGGTCTGTCATTACATGTTAAGTATGTAATGGGTTAACACCTATGTGGTAATTGGTGGTCACTTACTGTATATCCACAGAGGTTGACTATACAGTTTTCTCCATTTAACTTGCTGACATGGCTATGGCATCAGTTGTCTGTTTCTATGTGGCCCTTTTGTGGGATGCTTGTGTCAGCTGGAGTGTCAGATATGTTGGGCAGTTTGTAGTCCTTTGCAAACATGTTCAGGCACAGTCCTTACATGTTGGTCTGTACCTATGGGACATATATACCAGACAGGGAAGGTCCCAGGACCAAGCTTTGTGGGATACCTGTTATATGTGGTTTGTAGTCTGACATGGCTGCAGCATGTCTGACCATGTCAGTTCTGTCGTTGGTCTGGTTTGCAACCCCTCTAGTGACATAGGGGTGTATATATAAGCTGGTGAGCATATCTATATTGAACACATAGGGTATTGTTTGGAAGGCTTTGCAAGGTCCAGCTACGTTGTGTGGACCACATTGCCCTCATCAGTGACCTCAATTACTGTTTCAACTGAGTCACACATGTTTAGGGGCAGGGTCTGCACTTAATAAACCCACACTGGGTAGGGTCGGGTGTCAATAGATCCCCAATATCTTTATGTCTGCGGTACATGCTGATCCTTTCCATAGCTGTGCAGACCAAGCTTCTCAGGATTCTGTGGTGGTTGTTTTTAGTATCCATTCAGGCGACACCTTTCTTGAGAACGACCACTGTTGTTATACACTGCTCTTTGGGTACATATCCTGTGGTAAGGCTGACATAATGTCAGGGAGGCAGCAGTCTGCTGGGAAAGATATTTTGCATTATGGGGGTTTGCACTGCACCTGTCAGGATGTATGTTGGCAATACGTGTGTGTGTTTGGTATGTTGTTTGTAATATTTGTGTGATCCAGAGCATATCTGGGAATTCACAACACGCTTCCTACCATCAGTTGCAGCAGCCTTGGGATTATCCTTAGTGTCCTGTACAATTTGTATCATAATAGGTTCATAGGTTCATACTAGGCTATCCACCCTAGGGCATTTGTAAGCCTAGCCACAGTGTGTGTGGCTTTTGCCACCCCTTGCTATGTGAATATTATGGCCATTTATGATTTACTTAGCTGTGCCTCTGTCTGGACATGACACAGTAAAGACCCCCAGTGTACATCTACAATTATCCATCCATTTTGCCAACTTCCTGTTGAAGAGTGTCAGTGAGGGGCTCTGCCTAACATGTAGTGGTATTCTGTTCCAGGGTGTGGAGAGCCTCAGGGTTAGGTATCTGTCCCTCCAGCACATCCTATTTCATTATGTGTTGAGGTTGACATCTCTGACTCACACAGCTCTGATGGCTTTGATTTTTCTGGGGTGGAGCACGTCCATTACTTCTGTGTTGGACATGGACTTGTACAACAGACATACAATGCCTCTGTGTAGGCTGTATGTGACTGCATTCAGCTGTGGTGTCTACAGCCAGGCAGCATATGACATATATTTGAGACCCTTTCTAACTCTTGGTGAGGTACCTTTGAGGTCTTTCTAACTGCTGCAGGTGCCAGGTAATGTACATCCCAAATGAGGCATTGTACTACATTATGGGTCTGATAAGGGAACAGTATAGGGGCACAGTGACCTTTGTTGACGTAGATGTGACTCCATTCATGATACAGTGTCCAATATAGACAGTCTTCCTAGCCAGATTGGCAATGTGACTGTCACATAACAGGTTACTGTCCACTTGTGTCACTAGGTCCCTGATTACTCCTTCAATACATAATGGTTTACCACCTATGTGGTAATTTGTGTGTACCTTGTTTTGTATTTGGTGGTACATTCATACTGTCCACTGTCTTCAGGACAGTGGGGTGGGGTTCCTGTGTGTGAGAGTGTGGTCTGTAGCATGCTACAGACTGTACAGCAGTCTTGCCTACGGTTAGTTGCACATGGGTGGACTGCAATGACGTAAGCATTGTCAGTTATCTGGACGTATAGGTGTCTGTGCTGAATATGGATACTCACCCTCCTTTTATGTTTTGCTCCAGGTTTTGTGGCCATAACACATGATATGTGGTATTACCTGGTAGTGCTGGTGTGCTGTCACGAGGCTTGCCGCAGGTTTCTATCACTGGACAGACATCGATGTTCTCCATACTGGGGAGGGCCTCAGGAGCATGCATATTGAGGTTTACACGTCTGGCATTGATCAGCATTACCCTTCTGTTTCTTTCCAGTTTTGTTTTCTATGGTGGTGGGTTAGTCTTTTTGGCCTTGCCTACAAAAGGATCTCTGTAGGTTGCAACAGCCTTAGGCAATATCCAGACGCCCATGGGTAACAGGTGCAAGCCATCCCTGGAACAGCAGCATGTCTCACTATGGAGTCACCTATTACAACTGTATCAGGCATGTTGTTTCTCCTTCTGTCCTGTGACTGTTTGGCACACCAGCTTTGTGTACTATGTGTTACATGTGCTATGTCTGGAGGTTGTTTTATTGGGTGTCTGCTTTGGAGGCTTGCATTGGTGTTGTGTGTTTGTAATTAGGGCCTCTGGGAATGTTTTTGTGTTTATGTGTTTGGTTTACAGTCGTTGTAGGTCTATGTGGGACTGGGTTTGTGGTGTATGTGGTTACCTTCTCCTCCTGACTAGTTTTGACAGTACTGATTTGGGGGTGCTCAGTCTCCGGTTTGGCTACCTGGTTGCGTCTATCACATATATTTGTATTTATTGGGGTGAGTTGTTGTTGTGTGTGTACTTGGGACAGGTGTCACATTGCCTCTGGATTCACAGATTCTACTTGTTTTGCCTGGCCTTAATGGATTGTATGTGTGGACACATTTTATTGCCATACTAGTGATCACTGATTACTTCACTTTTTATGTTTGATCTATCATGTGGTAGCTTCCTCATTCTCTTCAATGGTTTAGTAATTGCTGGAGTCCAGCATGCCAGATGCCTGGGTGTATGGCATTGTGTCTTGTTGTTATTTGTGATTGCAGACTCCAAGCACTCTTGGCTGTGTTCATGGAATGCCTGTATAACATGTTCTGCAGTGTGTCCCATATTCCGGACTTGCACAGGGCCTTTCATGGATTCCACATTGGTTTGTAGGGGTGCAAGCTATGCTTTATACATGTGTTTCACTGTGGTATTCTGGCCAGGGACTGGGGTCGGGATGTGTAACTACAGTGTGATTAAGCTTCAGCAATGCAAAAACTAGTAATCCAAAAGCAAGAAGCCACAAACCTCTCCGTATGCTGACCGGAACTGTTCTAGTAATAAAAACCACTTCAGTACTTTGGCATGCACTTCCAAAATAGTATAAACCCACCAAGAAAGCCGAAAAGGTAGATGTAAAAAGCTTTAATCCACAGTTCAAAGAACAAAACACCACGATAAACACAAGCACTTTCGCCCGTTTGTAACGGGCTTTTTCAAGTGTGCTAGGTTACTGTAAGACTCTGCTTTTAAATAAAACAGCCCTGCCATGTGATTCAAGTAATTAAACAATTACAATCAATTAATTAAGATAGAATCATTATAAAAATATATCAAACAACTTTGCAAACCATCAAATGCAGTTGCTAAGCTTATAATACTTGCTACATAATTGATGCAAGACATCGTTTTAAAATTATAATTCAGCACAATACAAGTAATTCTATTTCATAACCGATGTGTTGCAAACATTAATATGAAATAACTTATGTTCAACTTATTGGTTGCTTAAAAATGATATTAATAACTGTAACCATGTAGTTGTATGAAAATGTGATAGCCATTTTTTCATACACTGCTGGTGTGTATCTATTTTCACTTAGCAATAAGTTTTATGTTAATTTTTCTGGTAATTAACTTTGTGAAAATAAAATAATTAATTAAATTTATAAAAATACTTGGACATGTATAATAAAAATACGTGCATCAATTTAATTAAAATTCATACATAAATTAAATGTAGCGCTACAAAATTCAAATCTGTCACATGATATCATTAATATATCACGTAAAAATATTTAATAATGTAATATAGTTTAATTTAAAATTCTATTTTAACCTATTTCTTTTAGCTTTGAGAATGTCACTAACACTGATCCCATCATTTAATCCTGGACTTTTGTCATTAAGCTTCAGCTGCCAGATTAATTCTTTTATTCCAAGAGCCGTCTCCCAGTCTCCACCTCTCAGGTCTTGCAACACTCTGTCAACTACAAAAAATTTTATTGACATATTCTTACAATTTAGGGAGTGCTTATAGAAGGCATTTGTTTCTTTCCTTGTCTTGATATCATTTATGTGTTCATATATCCTACATTTTAATTGCCTTTCTGTTTTGCCCACATAGAATGATGGGCAGTTCTGGCAAAGTCCAATATAAACAACACCCGATGAATTACAGTTAAAATTATGTTTAGCATGCAGGGTAATGTTACAAGAAGGGATATGAACTTGGTCCTTATTAATGAGAAATGCACATTGGTGGCATCTGCCACATGCAAAAGTCCCTTTTCTTTTGACTACCAAGCCCCCTTGTTTTTCTATTTTATTCATGTTTTGTTCAAATATACCCTTTAAATTGATATTTCTTTTTCTAATAAAAGAAATTTGATCTGGAAAAATTTTTGTGAATTCATCCTGTATGGAAACCAAGGGCCATAAATTCTTAAAAGTATTCTCAATAAATACGGCATCCTGAGAATATGTATACACAAAATTGCTATGTCTGTTAACATTTATAGATTCTTGTCTCTTAATTGTTGCTGACCCTGTTCCCAGTATAGGTGGGAAATCCTGTTCTCTTTTATGTATGATTTCATTCAAAATTGTTCGAAACAATGTAGGTGGGTATCCCCTGCTTAAAAATGCATTTCTTAAAAATTCAACTTCATCCAAAAATAATTTATTTGTACTACACATTCTGGGCGCTCTCACAAGCTGTCCTTTAATAATGCCCTTCTTGATGTGCCAAGGGTGCCCACTGTCAAAATGCAAGTATGAATTACAATATGTGTCCTTCCTAAATATTTGTGAGGTGAACGGCATTCCTAAAGTGCACAAGGGCCTTACTCCTTTGAAATTTCACCCTATTGTAGCAGGAGCAGGCAGTGTGACCAAACCACTTAGTAAATTTGTTGATTTTCATCTAAAAAGCTACGTAGCACAATTAAATTTTGTTTGTAAGGATTCCTGGGAATTTTTAGCCAGCGTGAATGAGGAAATTGATAATTCAAATTTATGTATGATTACAATAGACATTGTAGAATTATTTCCCAGTATACCACATGAGCAAGGGCTTGATTGGTTCGGACAATCAATCTGTAAGGAATCGGGATTAAACAGTGATTTAATTAACACTATACTGGAGTTTATGAGAATTGTGCTTTATAACAATTTCATATATTTCAATGAAGAGTTCTTTAGACGGAAGAGTGGGGTGGCTATGGGGGCCCCCTGCACCACTGCTTATGCAAACATAGTTCTACACAAGTGTGAAATGGAATTTATTCATTCTACAAGTTGGAAAGAATACATAATTTTCTACAGGAGGTTCTTGGATGATATTTGCATCTTGTGGTCGGGCACTGAACAACAATTTTTAAACTTTATGGACTACTTAGCAAATACGACCAATTTTCTTAAATTTACATACAATCTAAGTAACAAGTCTTTAAATTATTTAGATATTAAGTTAACTAAAAGATCAAACCAAATGGTTTCACCTCACAAATATTTAGGAAGGACACATATTGTAATTCATACTTGCATTTTGACAGTGGGCACCCTTGGCACATCAAGAAGGGCATTATTAAAGGACAGCTTGTGAGAGCGTCCAGAATGTGTAGTACAAATAAATTATTTTTGGATGAAGTTGAATTTTTAAGAAATGCATTTTTAAGCAGGGGATACCCACCTACATTGTTTCAAACAATTTTGAATGAAATCATACATAAAAGAGAACAGGATTTCCCACCTATACTGGGAACAGGGTCAGCAACAATTAAGAGACAAGAAGCTATAAATGTTAACAGACATAGCAATTTTGTGTATACATATTCTCAGGATGCCGTATTTATTGAGAATACTTTTAAGAATTTATGGCCCTTGGATTCCATACAGGATGAATTCACAAAAATTTTTCCAGATCAAATTTCTTTTATTAGAAAAAGAAATATCAATTTAAAGGGTATATTTGAACAAAACATGAATAAAATAGAAAAACAAGGGGGCTTGGTAGTCAAAAGAAAAGGGACTTTTGCATGTGGCAGATGCCACCAATGTGCATTTCTCATTAATAAGGACCAAGTTCATATCCCTTCTTGTAACATTACCCTGCATGCTAAACATAATTTTAACTGTAATTCATCGGGTGTTGTTTATATTGGACTTTGCCAGAACTGCCCATCATTCTATGTGGGCAAAACAGAAAGGCAATTAAAACGTAGGATATATGAACACATAAATGATATCAAGACAAGGAAAGTAACAAATGCCTTCTATAAGTACTCCCTGAATTGTAAGAATATGTCAATAAAATTTTTTGTAGTTGACAGAGTGTTGCAAGACCTGAGAGGTGGAGACTGGGAGACGGCTCTTGGAATAAAAGAATTAATCTGGCAGCTGAAGCTTAATGCGACAAAAAGTCCAGGATTAAATGATGGGATCAGTGTTAGTGACATTCTCAAAGCTAAAAGAAATAGGTTAAAATAGAATTTTAAATTAAACTATATTACATTATTAAATATTTTTACGTGATATATTAATGATATCATGTGACAGATTTGAATTTTGTAGCGCTACATTTAATTTATGTATGAATTTTAATTAAATTGATGCACGTATTTTTATTATACATGTCCAAGTATTTTTATAAATTTAATTAATTATTTTATTTTCACAAAGTTAATTACCAGAAAAATTAACATAAAACTTATTGCTAAGTGAAAATAGATACACACCAGCAGTGTATGAAAAAATGGCTATCACATTTTCATTCAACTACATGGTTACAGTTATTAATATCATTTTTAAGCAACCAATAAGTTGAACATAAGTTATTTCATATTAATGTTTTCAACACATCGGTTATGAAATAGAATTACTTGTATTGTGCTGAATTATAATTTTAAAACGATGTCTTGCATCAATTATGTAGCAAGTATTATAAGCTTAGCAACTGCATTTGATGGTTTGCAAAGTTGTTTGATATATTTTTATAATGATTCTATCTTAATTAATTGATTGTAATTGTTTAATTACTTGAATCACATGGCAGGGCTGTTTTATTTAAAAGTAGAGTCTTACAGTAACCTAGCACACTTGAAAAAGCCCGTTACAAACGGGCGAAAGCGCTTGTGTTTATCGTGGTGTTTTGTTCGTTGAACTGTGGATTAAAGCTTTTTACATCTACCTTTTCGGCTTTCTTGGTGGATTTATACTATTTTGGAAGTGCATGCCAAAGTACTACAGTGTGATTACTCTATGGTCTGGTCTTACCAGTGAGGGATACACTTCTCATCTTGACATCCAGTACACATATTTCTGATTATCACATCCAGTATGCTTACCCCTCTTGTGGAAGTGTTACATTTTGCATGTCCATTTTGTTTGATGGATTCTGGGAAATTTTCTACAAATGTGTCGGTGCTAGTATAATACAAAGAGTATAGTGACAAACTTCTCAAAAGCTGACTTCACACTTCTTCAGACTGAGATGGTATCCTTTAAGCCCACTGGGCCAGTGGAAACCACAACACACAATGGTGACTCCTTCACAAACGCTTTCTATGGACATCTCCAAGAAAGCATGGGCCATGCAATCACAAATAAAACCAAGACCCTCTCCACCAAGGGAAAGTGGCCTGTCTGGTGGACCCCAGTCATAAACGAACTGTATCACAAAAGAAGGATACTAATGCAAAACAGAGCTAAATCTCCTAAAGGGAAGGCAGCTGTGATCAGCACTAGTAAAAAGCTACATTCTCTCATAAAGACATCCAAGGTCAACTTTGAGACAAAAATCACCAAAGACAATAAAGATAACCACAATGCCTTCTTCAGTTATGTCATAAACCTGGGTGGGAACCCTCAGATATGTTCAGAGTTGGTACACAACAACATAAATTTCAGTGACCCAACAGATATTGGCAACATTCTGGCAGACAGGTTCAGTGCAATTTTCTCCCTCCCTCACCCCCAAAAGACGATAGTTATCACAGCTGAATGTAACCTCACTGTCATCTCAGATGTCCATGTGAGAGCCGCACTCAGCAAAGACAAAAACACAGCATCAATGGGACCTGATGGTATCCCCAGTTGCGTGCTACATGAACTCCAAGAGGAGCTAAACCCGTATATAAAAATGATATTTAACCTTAGCCTTGCTACAGGATATGTACCTGAACACTGGCGTACAGCAACAGTGGTCCCACTCCACAAAGGAGATGCCTCCACAGACCCTGGAAACTACCACCACACAAGCTTAACCAGCCTTGTCTGCAAAGCTATGGAAAGAGTCATTATGGAGCACTTAAACAGAGACATTGGTGACCTACAGACTCTTGATCCCACCCAGTTCAGCTTTGTAAAGGGCAGATCCTGCCTTTTGAACCTAGTTGACTATTTTGAAACTGTCAGTAGGGCCATTGATGAGGGCTAAGTGGTCCACACAGCCTACCTGCACTTGACTAAGGCCTTTGACACAATACCCCGCTCAGGCATCATAGACAAGCTCAACAGCTGAAATATAAATCCATATGTCACAGGATAGGTTGCAAAATGGCTAAAAAACAGAACCCATAAAGTCGACATTGCAGGTGCCTTGTCAGATTCAAAGCCAGTCACAAGTGGTGTCCCACAGGGATCTGTTCTGGGACCCCTCTTATTTGGCATTTACTTTTCAGATGTGAAAGCAAACATAGGAGGGTTGTGGCTGACACAGTTTGCAGATGACTGCAACCTAGGCACCATAGTGAATACATCAGCCGGGACACACATCCTACAGAATGCCCTCACAAAAACAGATAGCTGGTGCCGGAATCATGGCCTGAAACTGAATGCAACTGATGTGTAGTCATCCCCTTTGGGAGGAACAAAGTACCCACAAATTAACACATAGACAGCAACCCACTGAGCACAGAAAAAAAAATCAGACACCTGGGGACCCATGTAGATAGTGACCTCTCGTTTGACACCCATGTTGCCAAAGTGGTTAGAAAGACTTTCTATCTTGCCCACCTTATCATGAAGGGTTTTCCATCCAGATCAAAGGAGGTCATTGTACCCCTATACTTCTCCCTTATCAGGCCCATGATTGAATACAAAGCCCCAAGGTATGTACCTCACCCAGCACTTGCAACAGCTGGAGAGACCCCAAAAGTACCTTACCAAGAGGATCAAGGGTCTACAACACATGTCATATGCTTCCAGACTAAAGAAAATCCAGCTCTATTCAGTAGCATACCGCCTACTTAGAGGTGACCTATGCCTGACATACAAGACCATGTCCAATCAGGATTTGGTGGACATGCTCCATTGCAAGCAATCCAAATCCACCAGAACCATAAGACCTAAAGATTTGAACCTCACCACATACATGTATAGGACATGCTGGAGGGACAGATTCATAACTCAGAGGCTTCTCACACTCTAGCACAGAATCCCAGTTCATATTAGACAGAGTCCCTCACTGACTCTCTTCAAGAGAAATCTGGACAAGTGGATGTGAGATCGTAGGTTTACCCCAGGGGTCCTCCCTGTGTCACTACTAGACAGAGGCACAGTCAATTAATTCGATTAAGTAAAGGGGTCATAATGTGTCACTACTAAGTCAGAGGCACAATATTCGGAATCTATTCTGTACACTTATTACCACTATAAGGGGTGGCAATAGCCACATCACTATGGCTAGGCTTATAAATGCACTAGGGCAGATAGCCTAGTAGTAAACTATGAAACTATGAAACTATGGTGTATGAGTAGGTATTTTCAGTCAAGCAATATAATGTGGTTTGGAGGGCTTGATATCTTCATGTATTCCAACATAGGCCTGGTGCAGTTCCTGCTATTAGGACAGTGGTCTGCAGCAAGCTATATAGTGGTAGGCAGTTTTATCCATTGGTATTTGACCATGGCTAATCCATGCTGCTTCTTGTTGTGGTACCAACATGGGGGTGTGGTTATCCATAACATTTATTGCTAGTCACCCTCGTTTTGTAGCTTGTTCCATGTTTTGCAGCTGTACATCACTGTATGAGGTGTGACCTGGTAGTGTTAGGGTGCTGATGTGGGCTTTGACCCAGTTTTCTATTACAGCACTAATATCTACATTCTCTATACTGTGTGCGTTTACACTGCACGCATCTTGCTGTTTATACTTCTGGCATTGGGTAGCATTACATCTAGGTTCCTATCCCTTGTGGTACCTATGAAGGTGGGTTTGTGTTTTTGTGGTTCAACACCGGAAGTATACCCCTCACTGGTGAGATCAGATCATAAACTAATCTCGCTGGAGGTCCTCATCCCACTCCCACCTGAAATAAAAAAGACCACAGTGAAAAACTTCTCAAAAGCCGACTTCACACTTCTAAAAACTAGTGTGGTCTCCTTTAAGGCCCCTGAGCCAGTGGTAAACATTACTCAAACCGCTGAATCACTTACAAATGCCTTCTACCAGCACCTACAGGACTGCATGGATCAGGCAATCCCAAACAAAACTAAGACTCTTTGTACCAAAGGCAAGCGTCCAGTCTGGTGGACCCCAGCCATAAAAAGCTCTACAACAAAGGAGGAAGCTACTACAAGATAGAGCAAAATCCTTGAAAGGTAAGACACCTTTGATCATTATAAGTAAAAACTAAGAGCTCTCATAAAATCATCCAAGGCAAATTTTGAGAGAAAAATCGCCAAGGACTCAAAAGACAATCATAAGGCCTTCTTTAGCTATGTTAGAAACCTAGGAGGAAACTCCCAGATATGCTCAGAATTAGTTCACAATGATGTGAAGATTACTGAACCTACACACATTGCCAACATACTGGCTGACAGGTTCAGTGCAAACTTCTCCCCCAAAAGGAGAGATATCTATACCAGAGGATTGTAGCCCCCCAAACATCTCCAACGCCCAGGTGAGAACTGCTCTCTCCAAGGCAAAAAACACAGCATCCATGGGACAGAATGGTGTCCCCGGCTGTGTGCTCCATGAACTCAATGAGGAATTAAACCCGCAGTTAGGACAGCTGTTTAATCTTAGCCTCACCTCAGGATACGTCCAAGGAGTGGCGACGGCACTGTGGTCCCACTTCACAAGGGTGGTGCCTCCACCGACCCTGGAAATTACCGTCCCATTAGCTTGACAAGCCTTATCTGCAAAGCCATGGAGAGAATCATAATGGAACTCATAAATAAAGACATAGGGAACTTGCAGACTTTGGATCCAACCCAGTTTGGCTTTGTCAAAGGCAGATCATGCCTTTTAAACTTGGTTGACTTTTTCGAGACAGTCACCAAGGCCATTGATGAGGAAAGGCAGTCCATACAGCCTACCTCGACCTGGCAAAGGCCTTCGACACAATACCCCACTCAGGTATCATCGAAAAACTCATCAGCTTGAATGTAAACCCATAAATCACAAGATGGGTTGCAAACTGGCTAAGTGACAGAACCCACAGGGTCAGAGTTGCTGGAGCCTTGTCAGACTCAAAGCCTGTCACAAGTGGTGTCCCACAGGGCTCAGTCCTGGGTCCACTCTTGTTCGGCATCTACTTTTCTGAAGTACAAGCAAACACAGGAGGGTTATGGCTGACAAAGTTTGCAGATGACTGCAAACTGGCCATAGTCGAAAACACATCTGACACAGATATCCTTCAGAAGGGCCTCACAGAAACGGATAACTGGTGCCAGAGCCATGGCCTAAAGTTAAACGCCAAGAAATGCATAGTCATACCCTTTGGGAAAAACAAGGTTACCCCTAGCTACCATATAGGTGGCAATCCACTGAGCACAGAAGAAGTCATCAGGGATCTGGGAACCCAGGTTGACAGTAGCCTTTCGTTTGATACTCATGTTGCTAAAGTAGTTAGGAAAACCTTCTACATTGCACACCTGATCATGAAGGGATTCACATCTAGATCAAGGGAGGTCATCGTTCCCCTGTACTCATCACTCATTAGACCTATGATTGAGTAAAATGCCCCATTCGGAATGTATCTGACCTGACACCTGCAGCAGCTGGAAAGGCCCCAAAAGTTCCTCACCAAAAGGATAAAGGGTCTCAAAAATATGTCTTATGCTGCCCGACTGAAAGAACTCCAGCTCTATTCAGTCTCATACCGCTTGCTCAGAGGTGACCTGTGCCTGACATATAAGGCCATGTCAAACCCAGATTTGATGAATATGCTTCACCTCAAAAAATCTAGATCCCTCAGAACCACAAGGGTGGGAGACTTAAACCTTGACACGGTTATTAATAGAATGTGCTGGAGGGACAGATTCATCACCCAGAGACTCCCTATGCTGTGGAACAAAATCCCGGTACATGTGAGGCAGAGCACCTCGCTGGCCTTGTTCAAGAGGAATCTTGACCAATGGATGGGAGATCGCAGATATACCCCAGGGATTACTTCAGTGTCACTGCTTGACAGAGGCACAACAAAATAATAGGCCTAGTTTTATTCAAACTAAAAGGGTGGCGAAAGCCACATAACTATGGGCTAGGCTTATAAATGCCCTTGGGCAGATAGCCTAGTATGAACCTATGAACCTATGATTGGTGAGGGTGGATGTTAGTCAGGGTCCTCAGGTGTGCATATGGTACATGGTGTTACATTACTTAACACATGGCATTCATGCCTCAGGTGGTGCTGCAGGGCTGCCTCTGTCGGATGCACATACTTCACTCCCTGTACATGTTTGGAAGCAGGTTGTGTCATGTTAGGCGTCCCTGCTACTATATGAGTGAGTCGGAGGGGGTATCAGTCCCAGTGTTCCTACTGAGCCAGTGTATGTGCTATGCGTTGCCTCTTTGCCAAGGCCAAGGCATACTGGGCACGCCTCCTTCTGCCTACTGGGGCAAGGTCAGGTTGTTCCTCCTCCGAGTCACCCTCTGCCTGTGGTGGCCTTGGCAATGGTGGGGGTATGTTTGGCCCATCCCTATGCTGGTCCTGCTGCAGCTGTTTCCGCAGGATCATATTATGTAGCATAGCACATATCATGATCATTTGGGTACATGTAGTTGGTGTGTAGTGCAAGGCTCCACCAGATATGTCCAGACACCGGAACCGTGACTTGAGCAGCCCAAACACACGCTCTATGACATTACGTGTTTGTGCGTGTGCCTCATTATGGCATTCCTGTTCAGGTGTGTGTGTGCATTTCTGATGGGTGTCATCAGCCTCGGCTCAAGTGCATAACCTGCATCCCCCACTAGGTGTCCGTGTGGGAAGTCCCCACTGGCAAATGATTGGTACAGCTGCGTCAGATGCCAGATGTGGGAATTGTGGTAGCTCCCAGGGCAGCCAGCACACACATTCATTATTATGCCCTGGGCATCACACACGACCTGGCAGTTGATGGAGGGGAATCCCTTGCGGTTAATATAGGCTCTACCCTGCTCACCGGCTGGTGCTTTGATGCTTATGTGCGTGCAGTCTATTGCACCCAGTACCTCAGGGTATCCCGCTATTTGCTGGAAGAGACGCATATTGCTGGCCACAACCTCACGGGCATTAGGGAAATATACATGATCACTGACATGTGCTGACATGTCATCCAGGAACTGGTGCAGTACCCTGGAGGCTGATGCCTGTGATATCCCCATCATATCACCAGTTGGTCTCTGGAAGGTACCTGTTGCTAGTATTCTTAGGCCAACACATACCTTGGTTTCCACTGGGATGGGTTCCCCTCTGTTGGTTCTGTGTGTGAGACGTGGCCTGCACAGCTCAACAATTTGCTGCAGAAGGTCTCTGTCCACTCTGTAGCACTCTACTATCTCCAGCTCATGTAACCCATGGCAGGTGACCCTGGGCCTGTATACTCTTCTCCTTCTCCTCACTCTGGGTTGTCTGTCAGCATCTGCATTGTCACCACCCTCAGCAATTCGCCTATGCCTGATTATAACAGCTATGGCAGTCCCTAGCATTTCTGCTCTGAGTTCAGCTTTTTCAGTTTTCAATTCTGATAGCTTACTCCTTTCTTGCAGTATCTCTTGAGAAAAACACCCTGCACTGCTGTTTGCAGTGTTTTAAGTGCTGGGTTGGGCTTCTAGTCTGCCTGTGTAATTGTCTGCTTCTAATTGTTGTCACCAATTAACTCCAGCAGTATTCTCTGACAGCTTCCTTGTAATCTGGTTGTTTCCTTTTTCCTCTCTGTTTCCTCAGGGGGAGCAATGTGCACACCAGCATAAGCACGCTCACAGTGACTTAAACGCATGCACACATACTTACACGGTTTGGACTTGGCTGATTCATGGTAAAACGCGTGCACACAGCCTTATACATCAGGCAACAGGCTTCCTGATGTTTACACTGCCTTACACACGTGCACGCCCGCGCAAACCGTTTTAAACGGTTTGCGACACGCTCCCACATGGTGAACCTGCCTTACACGCATGCACACGCACGGATGCACATATATCAAGAAAGTTTGAGTGTAGGGATAGTGTACACCCTCTATTTCTTGACTTTCCTAGTGTTCTGTTGGGACACACCTCTCTCCCTGATGTCTGTCTGTCATCTGTCATGTTACACTGCTCTCCAATGTGATACATTTACTTCTATCATTCCCCCCGTGATGTCACCTACCTCTTACTCTATTCCTCCCCCTTCTGTAACTCTTACACTACTCGAAAAGTGCTCATTAGCTATGTGGCAGTGTGATTCAGTATTGTAACCCTCATTTACATAGGATTGCCTAGTAATGTTTAGTTACATCTCTTACACTGAGATTCCCCCCCTTGGCAACCACTACACGGTGGCCATATTGTTTTTGGTCTGCTAGTCCCTGCATTGCCATTCCATGTACTACATAAAACCCACAATTGTGGGCTTATAAGCTTCGGTTTTCACTTTTAGGCAGCGCACCCTGTTTGCATGGGTGTGCGCTGCAGTTAAACATCAAAATCCCCCGGAAAAAAAAAATGTTATTTTAAATAATTTTGCATCACTTTTTAATGCCAATGGCCACATATTTGGCCATTGGCATGCTAGATGACACATATGCAACCTTTATTTGGAGCTGACATAGCTCCGTTAATTTGCAGAAATGTACTCAGTTGTCAGCTGAGTACATTTCTGCAGCTAAAACGTCCGTTACACGGACTGGTTTGGGCTTCCTGGATCACTCAAATACCTCATTTGCATATCTTTGAGCTGCAAATGAGGTATTGAGCATTTCCACGCCCAGTCCGTGTAAGAGACGTTTTAGCTAGTCTTTTACATGGAGGTTTGGGCTGTTCCTGGATCGGGAGGCTTACACGGAGGCTTACACTACTCTTAAACTCCATGTAAGCCTTCGTGAATCCTGCCCAATCAAGTTTCTCACCAGCCCTTACTTTGGCAAACATTGGTGCTGATATAAAATTACACTTAGACCCAGTATCTACTTTAAGCTCCACAGGTTTCCTATTAATCTGAACAGTGCAAAATATTTCACTCTTTGCTGCCAACTGCTAATCTGCTCTGTTAACTGTTTTCATGAATCACAGAGACACCATTAACATAGAAAGTTTGCTCACAGTTCTCTATCTGATTTACTTGCTTCTTTGAATGCTCTCTTTTAATTAAAAGTGTATGCCACCTTAGACTTACAAAGCCTTTTGAAATTATTCCACTTTTTACATTTGCAACATTGCTGACCAAAATCTAAGCACTTATCTCATTTAGGTTCATGACTGCCTTCACAATTATGACAGCTAACAATAAGGTTGCTTGCTGCAGCCCCATTCAGATTATAATTAAGGTAAGATGTGGCACTACCTCTGTTTATATTTCTGTTTGCACCCAACCTTATGTTGCACACTATCAACATTCACACTGGTAGATACTGCATGCACATTTTTTTCATGTGTAAGCATATTCGTGTGCTTTTCTGTAACCTCATATGATTTGACAAATCTCAATGGCTTTGTTCAACATTAAATCACTGTCTTGAAGCAATATCTTTCTCACTGCATCATTATTTAACACCACACACAAGACTGTATTTTATCAATTCATCTCTCAGATCACCAAATCTGCACTTTTACCTTTATTTCCTAAGTCAGTAATATATTCTGCTATAGTTTCACCAGGCTTTTGATTTATTTTATAAAACATGTGCCTTTCCATTGTAATGTTCATTTGAGGGTTACACATTTCTCTAAATTTACATTTTAAGCAGTCAGGGTCTTCCAGTATTTCAGCCTGTATCACAATATGGTGGTTCTCACCCTCCATTGCAAACACGGCAGGTGCATACACAAATGAACATTCCCTCTCAGTGGCTTGTGAGCCAGCTAAATTAAGAAGTATAAATGCTCTTGTACGTGTGCCTTTATCAGGAAAATGCAGCCTGTAAGAAAATATCATATTCTTGCTCAAACACTCTCCAGTTGTCAGCAATATTATTATCAAGTACCAGCGGTCCAGGTCTGTGAAATCCCTTTGCCATAACAAGAAAAGTAATTTAAATATAAGCATAGACCAGGTACTTGTAATTATGCTGAAATGCACAACAATCTTTCTGAAAACTCTTTACTAACACTTTAACATTCCAGACACTTCATATACTTTAAAACGTTTTACTTAATGCAAAAAAGTAGTACATAGTGAAAAAATTTAGTTGTCTTAGCCTTTTCTCATATGTTAACACTTCAGAAATTATTTCAAACACTTTCGTATTTATTTCAAATACTTTTATCAGTATGTCGCAATTTCAGACATTTTGTTTATCTCGGTAATTATTTCAAACATTTTCAATGCTTTGCCACACATTCAAGGACTGAAAAATCATTTAAATGAGTTTAAGTACCTTTGAATAACCTCTGGCTTGTTTGTAAATTAAATCCTGTAAATTACTCCACTTCTAACTTCGTGCCTCATGGTTCGGATCCTACTTCTGTCACCATGTTGCATGTCACATGTATTCAAATGAGACACTGAGGCACTGTGATAGGTTTGAGTTGTTTATTGTACATTATACCATGACCCCCCCCAAAACATGCACGCTGATTGGCCAGCGTGCCCGTTGTAAATCGAGATATACTAATGGAAAAAGGTCTGGTTGCCCGGACTTTTTTCCATTAGTATAACTCGTTTTTTTAAAACACTGTCTCGCTATGTTAAAAGGGTTTAACATAGCGAGACAGCTTTAAAATAAGCAACGGAGATCTCCGTTGCTTATTTTAAAGCTGTCTCGCTATGTTAAACCCATTTAACATAGCGAGACAGTGTTTAAAAATAAAGCAACGGAGAAAGCAAGATCTCCGTTGCTTTTTTTTAGTGTCTCGCTATGTTAAATGAGTTTAACATAGCGAGACAGTTTTAAAATAAGCAACGGAGATGTCCGTTGCTTATTTTAAAACTGTCTCGCTATGTTAAACTCATTTAACATAGCGTAAAAAAAAGCAACGGAGATCTTGCTTTCTCCGTTGATTTTGCCCACAGCCCTGATGTACTGTGCAGGCGCGCAGTACATCAGAACTGCCGCAGATGCCAGACATCTGCAGAAGGGCAGTAAACAGGCATTATACTATGCCATTATTTAAGAAAAGTAACAGTTTCTTTTCTTAAATAATGTCATGGTATAATAGCAATAACCACTTCTGGGTGGGTAATGCTAAATTTACCCACGGTTGGCTTTGTTTGGTCCCTCGGGCTTCGACCTCGGGACCAAACCACGCCAACCGTGGGTAAATTTAGCATTACCCACACCCAGGCGTCGGTTATTGCTATATAAACACATCAGGGGCTGTAACTGGAACATGTACTTAAGCTAACTGACTGACTCATTATTTCAAACACACTCGCTTGTGCATCTCCATTCATGCCTGCATTCACTCTGACTGACTATACAAAATGGCACTGATCTTGCACATGCTCAGTAACTTATATGCACGTGCTATCTAGCTACAGTGGTTGAGTTGAGTACAACACACACAATCATTTACATAAACAACCACAACCAATGTCATATTATTTAAAAAAAACAAATCAACATTATTCATACCTAGGGAAATATAGACCTATTCACATTTCTAAATCTAAGATAGCGTGTATCACCTGACATCATCAGATTTTGCAACTCAGTCTGTTTTATCTCAGGGCTCCTAGCCACCTCAGTAACACACAAATTTAATGCATTTTACCTTCTCAGCGAATATGGAACTTGACACCGATCCCTACCCCCACCCCCCACCCACTGAGTTATTCAGATTCTTTCAGAATTCTAACTGCATTGACTCTTCTTCCACAGTTTTGACAGCTACTCTTATTGCTAAGCCAGACAAGGATAGTTATTTGCTGCAGAATTATAGGCTGATATCTGTCATTAACAGAGAAATTAAAGTATATGCTAATGTACTAGCCACAAGATTGGAAGGGTCATAGGTGATTAATAGGTTAATGGCACAAGAGCCTTTACAAGCCATGCCAATAATACCCGGGATGTGACAATATTATATCTTAATTCCCCAGATATGGGATGGGGTAGTATCAAGGTAGTGAGTCTTTGGGTGTTAGAGCCCCGGGTCATTTTACAGACTGCCTTTGTTGATAAGGAGCATGTACAGTACCCTGGGAGTGTATTTATGGTTCCTCATCCATTTATCGACTTCATTTTGAAGATAGTGAAGGACGGGCTTTGTTTTATGAAGATGGGAACTTTATTCCATAGACAAGGTTGCCTTTAGATATGAATCTGTCTCTCCAACAAGTTTTGTTACAGTCACAAATATCAGTCAGGTCCATGGTACATGTAACCCTCATATACCTTTTCTTGTGAATAAGTAGCATTTTCATCAGGGCTGGATTAGAGGATGCGTTGTAAGTCAGGGATAAGACACTTCTCAATAAACAATATGAGTTGGAGTAAAGGGATACAGCCTTTAGTTGGTCTACATAAGACATGTGCCTTACAATTTGTATTTTATTAGTATGAAACCTCTGGGACTACTCCAGTTTGTGTAAGTGACTGCTTAGATACATTCAGAAGGGAGCATTATGTACCTCATGAGGGCTGAGTACAATGCCCCTATGACTTCCTTTGAACTTGATGGACATGAGCCTTCACATATAAGCTGAGCCATACAGAAGGATTTCCTCACTACCGTAGCTACATGATGGTCAAAGCTTAAGTTACTATCCATCCGTGTTCCTAGGTCCCTCACCATTGGGTCTACTTTTAGGGGTGTGCTATCAATATTATAATTTGCAGAGATATCTGATTTACCAAAAAGTAGGATTACACATTTTTTAGCATTTAGTTTCATACCATGGTTTTGGCACCAGTCGTTTGTCATTTTTAGGCCTGTTTGTAGGATGTCAACATTGTCTGGGGATTCAGTGATTGCTCCCAACTTAAAGTCATTAGCAAAATTGGTGAACCAGAGGCCCCCAACACTGGCCTTCATTTCAGAGAAGTATATATCAAACAGGAGGGGTCCCAACACTGAGCCATCTGGGATACCTCTAGTAACAGGTTTCTTATCAGAAGTGGATTCACCTATCTGGACAACGTGTCCTATCTGTGAGCCAGTTTGCTATCCATGTGATGATGTAGGGGTTTATATGTTCATAAGTTGGTAGTAGGCTATCGGCACTAGAGCCTATACAAGCCTAGCCAAACAATTCCCCGGATATTTCTTCACACAATATTTACTTTCCTGGACCCCTGTCTAGCAGGGTGACTGACATGATCCCAGGGGTGAATTTCCTATCTCCCATCCAATCGTCAAGGTTCCTTTTGAAGAGGGCCAAGGAGGCACTCTGCTTGACATGTATGGGCAGTCTTTTCCAGAGTATGGAGAGTCTCTGGGTCAAGAACCTATCCCTCCCTGTTTTGTTCATTATGATGACAAGGTTTATATCCCTGGAGCATGTGGCTCTGAGGGATTGGGATTTCTTTAAGTGGAGCATGTCCAACAGCTTAGGGTTTGACATGGCCTTGTGTGTTAAGCAGAGATCGCATCTGAGTAGACAATATGCTACAGATTATAGCTGGAGTTTTTTAGATGGTCAGCATAGGGCATCTGCTTTAGGCCTGTGATTTTTTTAGTGGGGTATTTCTGCAGCCTTTCTAGCTGTTGCAGATGTCTTGTGAGGTACATACCAAACGAGACGTTGTACTCTATAATGGGTCTAATGAGGGGGGAGGAGTACAGTGGGACAATTACCTCCTTTTTAGCTTCATACGTTCATAGTTTAGTACTAAGCTGACTGCCCTTGCGAGCCATTCTAAGCCTAGCCAATTATCCCTTGTGAGACTCAAACACTGCACCTTGTGTTTGTAAGGCAAACACCTTAGCCATTAAGCCACCCTCCCAACTCCCTTTTTTCTGGATGAAAAGTCCTTAGTGATGAGGTGTGCCACACAGAAGGATTTCCTAACTGTTGTGGTGATGTGGTTATCAAAGCTGAGACCACTGTTCACCTGTGTCCCTAAGCCTCTCATCACACTTTCGGTGTTTAGTGTACTGCCACCTATGTGGCAATTCATGGGTACATGGTTTTCCCAAAGGGGATAACTATACATTTCTTGGCATTAAGCTTGAGCCCCTGGCTCTGGCACCAAGCATCTATTTCTGTAAGGCCCTTTTGTAGAATATCCACATCATTTGGGGATTCAGTAATGGCTCCCAGTTTGCAGTCATCTGAGAACTTTGTTAGCCAGAGTCCCTTAGTTTTGGCCTGTACTTCAGTAAAGTAGATGCCAAACAAGAGTGGTCCCAGGACTGAACCCTGAGGTACTCCACTTGTCACTTGTCTGGAGTTGGATTTGGAGTCAGCTACTTTTATTGTCTGGGTTCTGTCAGTAAGCCAGCTGGCAACCCATCAAGTGACGTAGGGATTTATGCCCAGCTTAGTAAGTTTATCTATGATTTCACAGTGGGAGATGGTGTCAAAGGCCTTGGTGAGGTCCATATAGGCTGTGTGGACCACCTTACCCTCGTCCACAGCTCTGGAGACTGATTCAAAGAAGTCAATCACATTCAGGAGACAAGATCGGCCCTTCATGAACCCAAACTGGGTAGGGTCCAGTGTTTGAAGGTTGCCAGTATCTTTGTTTATAAGTTCCATGATAATGTGTTCCATGTCCTTGCAGATCAGGCTCATCAGACTGATGGGATGGTGGTTCCCAGGATCCAAGGTGGATCCTCCCTTGTGGAGTGGGATAACTGTAGCTGTGCACCACTCAGTGGGCACGAAGCCTGAGGTGAGGCTATGATTAAACATGACACTTAGATGAGGTGCCAGTTCATTTTGTAGTTCATGTAGTACACAGCCCGGGATGTCATCTGGTCCCATGGATGCTATATTCTTAGCTTTGGAGAGTGCGGTTTCTACCTGTGTGGCCGTGATTACTGGAATTTGGCAATCTTTTGGTATTGAGATGGGCCCTTTAGGGGGTGAGAGGGAGGGTGAAGTTGGCACTAAATCAATTTGCCAGGATATTGGCAATATCCTTGGGATCAGTATATTTAGTGCCATTCTGTTGTAGCTCAGAGCAGATCTGGGCATTGTCATTTAGATTCTTGACATAACTATAGAATGCCTTGTGGTTATCTTTGGAATCTTTGGCAATTTTATTTTCATAACGAGCTTTGGAGGATTTTATGAGGGATCTCAGCTTCTTACTGAGGCTGGTAATGGAGTTTTTTGCATCCTGGGATTTTCCTCTATTCTGCAACAGTTTCTTCCTTCTGTTGTATAGTTTGTTTATGGCAGGGGACCACCAGATTGGCTTTTTTTTTTTTGGAGGAGAGCATCTTGGTTCTATTTGGGATGGCACGATTCATGCACAAGTGGATGTGCTCATACAGTGCCTTAGTGTAGGATTCAGCAGTCGAACCTTCAGCTCTCGTCTGCATGGGTGCCATCAAGTTTGTCACATCTGACTTAAGTAGCATGAAGTTGGCTTTGGAGAAGTTTTTTACAGAGGTTTCCTTACTGGGGGATGGGGGTGGGATGTGGATGTCAAGGGTGATTTGCTTATGGTCAGACCTGACCAATGAGGGGGTGACCACTTGTTTGGAGCATCTATCTCCCATGTTGGTGATGACCAGGTCTAGGATATTGGGGCCCCTGGTGGAACAATGGATTAGTTGAGCCATGGAGTTGGAATTTATGAATTCCAAAAACCGTTGGGAAAAGGTGTTGGTACCCAAGTAGTTTTCCAAGTTAATGGCAGGGTAGTTGAAATCACCCAGTATTAGGGTGTTTGGTTGTATCTTAATATTTTCCAGTATGTTTAGAAAGGTGTAGTGAGAATCTTGGGGCATGGTGGGGGATCTGTACAAGCTACAATTTGCATTGCATCTTACCAAGTGTTAGTTGCACCTGGAGAATTTCAGATGCATTGTGTTGGGCAACTAGCCTGGAGGTGTGACTATCCTTGGTGAATATGGACACTCCACCACCTTTTGTGTTTCGGTCTTGGTTTGGTGGCCAAAACGTGTTGTAAGAGTTGTAGCCTGGTATTGCAGGGGTGCTCTCTGGAGTCTTGAACTAGGTCTCAGTTACTGCACAGATATCAATGTTCTACATTTTTAGGAGTGCCTCAAGAAAGTGCATTTTGAGGTTTAGACTTCTAGTATTGAGTAGCATTATCTTCAGATTTTGCATGCTTGTATCTGTTACAGTAGTGGTGTTGTCCTTTGAACCTTGTCTAAAAAAGGCACTATAATGGTGGCAAGAGCTTTACCCAGTAACCTGAATCCCAGGGGTGACAGGTGCAGACCATCTCTGGCAAAGCATCGTGGTTTGTCAATCATATCGTCCCAGGCGGACAGATACTGGATCCCCTTTGAATGACACCAGAAGCTTAGCCAATTGTTGAAGTCAGTCATTTTTCCCTTATACTGTAGTATCATTCTGGGTGAAGGCAGGATGCTACTCAGGGCTAGGGTCATACCTGTCTGGGTCACATGATCCAAGAGCTCTTCCATGTCCCTTTTCATGTAGTCCAGGGAGGTACGTATCAGGTCATTCACTCCAACATGGACAATGACAGAGTCGTATTTGTACTTGTTGTAGATTGACTTGAGTGCATGCGTTATGTGGCGGATCCTGGCACCCAACAGGCAGCTGACTGTAATTTTCTCCTTGTTCAGTCTGGTGAGTGGGACATCAGTGTGCCTGACTATAGAGTCACCTATGACTAAAGTGCTGGGTATGTTGTCTTGCCTTAGGGGCTGTTGTTGGATGGCACACTGGTGTTGTGAGCTATGTGTCACTTTGGTTGTGACTGGTGTTTGCCTGCATTTCGGCTTCAGAGGTCTGTGTTGCTTGGGCAGGTTAATGTTAAGGGCCTCTGCATATGTGGGTATAGTGTTGCTATGTGTGGGTGTTGATGGTGTGGGTTGTGAAGGGTTATGTGTTGCTTGAGTTGTAGTGCAGGTGTTAACCTTAATAGCACAATCTTGGCTGGAGAGAGCTTTGCTTCCGGTTTGGCTATTATGCCTGACTCAGTAAGAGCATCTATAATTCCTGAGTGGGAGATTGTGTCAAAAGCTTTGGCCATGTCTAAATAAGCAGTGTGTACAGTTTTACCCTCATCCATGCCCTGGTGACATTCTCAAAGAAGTCCACTAGATTGAGCAGGTATGACCTCAATTTGACAAAGCCAAATTGGGTTTGGTCCAATGTTTGGAGATTTCCTATGTTGTTATTGATTAGGTGCATGATAATTCTCTCCATGGCCTTGCAAATAAGATTTATCAGGCTTATGGATCTGTAGTTCCCTGGGTCAGTTGATGGGCACCTCTTGTGCAGAGGGATGACTGTTGCAGTCCTTCATTCCTCTGGGACAAAGGCAGTCTAGAGGCTGTGATTAAAGAGAATTTTTAGTGTCCCTGACAGATTCTGTTTTAAGCTATTTAAGAAGCATCCTGGAATGTTGTTGGGGCCCATGGAGGCTGTGTTTTCGGCTATAGTGAGCAGAGTAAGGAGCTGTCCCCCTTATAATGTCCAGTAGGGGGTTAGTTCCAGGTATTTTTGGGTGGTAGGTGGTGATGTGGGGAGTTTGAAATGAATATGTTGGCCAGCAGGTTTGCCATAGTTTCAGGCTGGGTGTAAGTGTTGCCATTCATGATTAACTCAGCAGATTGCTGAGCATTTCTCCAGGAGGTTACAAACATAATTAAAAAATCTTTATGGTTATCCTTCACCTGAAAGGCTATCTTTGCCTCATAGTTTGCTTTGGCAGATTTGACTAACTCTCTAATTTTTATTTATTTTTTTTTACACTGGTGAGTATCTTTTTTCACTGTTTTGTCTGTTTCTTCTTTATTTTTAGAGAGGATTGTTTTTCCTTTTGTTGAATAGCCTAGTCATGCTAAGGGTCCACCAGAGTGGTTTATTTTTGCCAGTAATTGCAAGTTTGACTCAGGCAGGTACTGCCTCTTCTATGCAGCTATGAATGGGGTTGTACAGTGCTTATGTTTAAAGCTCAGAGTAGGCCTCAGTGTCATCCAGGGTCAGTGGGGTTTGGAAGTTTAATAAGCTGTCACTTAGTTTAAGGTAATTGACATTAGAAAAGTTCTTAACAGGTTTGGAGTTTGATGGTGGTCCTAGTTTAGTTTTAATACTAAAGGAGATAATTTTGTGGTCAGATCTTATAAGGGAGGAGTCAATGCATGGGAGGGAGCAGCATCCCCCTATGTTCATGAATACTAGGGCATTAATATTTGTACTCATTGCACCTGGGTGTTTGCATTGACAAAGTCCAAAAACCTCTGAGCAAGTGAATTATGGCTCATATAAGTCTCCCAGTTTATGGAGACGTAGTTGAATTTACCCATAAGTATGGTGTTAGGCTGAATGTTAAGAGATTCCAGTAGGTTTAGGTAGGAGGTGTGGTTTTTTCCAGACTCATGTTAGGGGATCTATAGTTAGCAAGGATATGATGGTGTTCGCACCTATGGTTAGTTGGGCATGGAGCAGCTCAAGTGAGTCATGTTGGTGGACCAGTCTACTAGTGTATTTGTCTTTTATTAACACTGAGACACCTCCTTTTATTTTATCCTGAGAGGAGAGGGATCAAAATGCAGGAGTGCCAGAAGCTACTGAAGGCTGTGGGGGAAAGGCAAAAGGAGCACTTAGTAATCTAAAACAGCAGGCAGTGGTTTAGCTGTCTAATGCCATAAAAGAAGCATAGCCATGACACAAGATGTATGTAGTGTAATAAATATGAGTCACATTTGAAATGACTGCACAGAAATTTCATAAACATTACAAACGAACCTCAGAGGCAGTAGCGTAGCTAGTGTGGAACAAGAGGGGCAACTGTCCTGGGTGCAAAGTTTTGGGCGGGGGGTGATCAGCCAGTATCGATCTCTAATGCAATATCGTCTGTTACAGCCTATATTGCATTTGTGGTTAAACCTGAATGCTGCCACACTGTATGTGTGGTGTAAACTATAGTAATTGCATGCTACATTGTAGCAAGCAGCATATCTCTCAATCTGGAAACACCAAAAATCTGGACATAGGCCAATGAAAAGTAGGTACAACTGGCCAAAAATCGGGACACTACATAACATAAAATTTGCATACATAATCATGGAATCCCGTCCACTCCATTGGAATTGTGGGATACCAACATGAAGATTGAAGTCACTAAATAATAATAAATAATGGCAGAGATTTGAATTTCAGAGTTCATATGTCTCAGAAAATACATAATAATGCAAAACCTGTTATTCTAGCCACTATCCGAGTTTACAGTATAATATTTAAAATCCGTCCCTATTTTGGGTCTTTGTCCCACAGCAAGGCGATTTGTTAAGAAAAGCCAAGTAAATCCTATGCATATTAAGTATAAATATTATTGCGCTTCTGTATACAATTCACTTCTTTCAGGGTTGGACTTGCAGCTCACAGTTGTATTGACTATAAAAGAATAGTCGCTCTTTTCTTTTCTTTCCAACAAGTGTGCATGCTCTCTCCACCCCCTCTCTGTCTCTCTCTGATGTTTTAGTATGTAAGAAACTCCAAGACGTTTCCACATTGTATATTAAAAGCTACTATTTATTTAAAATTTTCACTGCTTCTTTTTCATCATTTTGTAGTTTCGATTTTAAAACCAAACACAAAGTAGTCAAAAGTTTTAACATTTTCCAAACTTTCTGCTGGGAACAATTTTTCTGCAATATCTGGGGGCTCCACATCGTCCTACATGTTTTTCAAGAAAATAAACAACAGTAGAGGGCTCCTACCATAAACAAAACTAGCTGATTCCTCTATTATGGCACAACTAGCTGAAAATATTTAAAAAAAATTGTGTATTTTTTCTCTGCTTAGCATAGTATTCAAGATCAGTTAGCATTCAAGAAGCAGTCCACCCCCACCAATTTTTTTTTCACAGCAAGGGTTTTTAGAAAAGAAGTGTGGGGTCTATTCAAACATTACCCCTTTACAATTGCTCAGCTATATGAAACATATCTTCCTTGCCTTGTTAGAGTACTCCCTGCACCTAACTAGAGCTTTGTTGCAAGACTTCTTTGCTGGATTTTTGAAAAAAAAAAAAAAAGCCTCAGTTGAACCCCATCCCCCAGTCACCCATTATTTTGACTATTTCATTCATTACTCAATGTAATAATATCTAATATGACAACTGGATGCTGCCATTTATATTGAAACACCTCAGAAATGCCTCATAGAGGGGACTTGCAGTGGGTGGTAACAGCCTCGGATTAGATGAAAAGCAAGTGATTAAAAAACAGAAATAATCAATTAAGACAATACATAATAAAATTACACTGCCAGAACTTACAAAATAAGGAAATACACCAACGAACATTCAGTGATCAAACAGCCTTTACTTTTTTAAGGCTTATTGATCACTGAATGCTCGTTGGTGACTTATTTAAGAGAAGACAGACTCAGTAATAGGTTAGCAGACAGCATCCATTATTCCAGATGCAAATCAAGACTGAGAAAACTCATATTCCAAGATGGCCGCCGACTAGTCTAGTCCTTACTCTCTGAGCTCCTCACAGCTATTTAACTTTTGTTTTTTTTTACAACTTTATATCAACCTTTTTCCTCAAATTTTTATACTAAAAGATTTTATAAATCTTTTTCTACGCATTTGGATTATTTTTTCTTCTGGACTTATTATCCTGGGATTTATTTTACCTCAGAACATTCTTGGTCTCTCTGCTGCTGGGACTCCTACTGCTCCAGTCTGTTCCTGGTTCCTGGTATCCTGTTGACTGCATTCCATTTCTGGGCATGGCTACAAAATCTGACTCCATTGAGACTCAGCCTACAAAGGCCAAATATACTTCAATGCTCTCTCCTGAAAAAGATTCAGGTTCAAAAAGACTGAAATCATCTAGACAACCTACAGAAACTATTAATGTAAGTAATAAAGATTTAAATGGCTCAAATTTCCTTTTAGAAGAACTAAAAATAGCATTAAAACCAATCCAAAGTGCTATACAAAACTTTTCAGAACAGTTTGCAGACTTTAGTAAATCTTTAAAGCAAATAAACAATAGTATTGTTACTATTGAAACTAAAATCTTAGCTTTGGAAGTTAAAACAGACTTATTGGAAAGTGACTTTAAATCTAGAGATAAAACTATTTCAGATTTACAAGCTAAAATATTGGATCTGGAAGCCAGGAGTCGAAGAAATAACATCATTATTCGTGGTTTACCTGAATCTTATGACAATAAAAACTTGTTATCTGTGACTAAAAATATCTTTGAAACACTGTTAAATTGTGAAGCTTCTTCAAAATCTATAATTGTAGAGAGAGCACACAGAGCACTGCGTACAAAGCAAAATTCTTCTACACCAAGGTTAATTTATACTAAGTTACTAAACTTTCAAGACACTTTCCAGATCCTAGAAACTGCTAAAACAAAAACAATTCATATGGAAGTCTCACAAACTATCATTTTCCCAAGATCTTCCTGCACAGATCAAATTAAATAGACAAAAACTAGCCCCCTATTGTGCTGACTTGATAAAAAGAGGGATTAGATTTCGAATGGCTTATCCTAATACCTTGTCTTTCACAGCTAATGACAAAAGATTTGTATGTTCAGATCCTAAAGATGCAAAAGACATTTTTCTTAAAACATTTAACAAGCTTCCTGACACTGTATCTTAATATTCTACTGTTAAAGAACTACAATAAGGTTTGATTTTTTCATTTCTTTACTCTGACAGTATTTGTGTTACATGATTTGTAATTCTGGTGTGACATAATTATATTAGCTTAAGAACTTGTCATGTAATTTACACATGATAGATTTGGTGTGACAGTGTGCAGTGACAGAATATATGCTTGTTAGATTTGTGTGGATTAATAGAAGCATTTAAATTGCTGTATTTACTTTTTTCTCTTTCTCTCACATATGCTTGCTGTGTAAATAGATAATATGTTAATTTTACTACAAGCTTTTGAGTTACAGCCTTCTGTGTAAGCTAAATGATTTTTGGAAGGAAAAACATTCCATCTCAACATTCTAGCAAGAAAATCTTCCCCTCAGAGTTCCAGCTGATGCTCTGCATGAACATGCACACTACAGTCTCTCTGAGATGGATGGTGATGTCATCATTTGTGAGGAAAGAAGGACAGTTTCAAATACACAAGTCTGCTTGTTTTCAACAAGTATTCAATAGCTTAACTTTTAATAGATCTGGCTATTATTTAAAGTGTTTCTCTTCATAAATGAAGGTTGCTTTTTAAATTTAAACAGATTCATGTCACATAATATATTCAGTGACTTTTAATGTGTCTGCATGACTTCAAAGCAAGCTGCTACTTTCATAAAGCAGAGTGAAAATGTTTCTGGAAACAAATGAACAGGTTAGTTTTATATATTAAAATTCTAAAGGATGTGTAAAGAAATGAACATATTTTCCTATTCAGAATATTTTTTCATACAATATTTTATATTATACTGAAGTGTTTAATTTGACAAATGTTACAAAGTATACCGTTCATATGAAAGTTTCATGTTCTTTCTATTCTCTGCTCTCTCTCTTCTCAGAGGCTGGATGTGATATTTATGATTATTAGTTTATGTTTAAGAAAGCCTTTACTTATTTGAAAGGTTTGAAATAACTATCTTTAATATGATTAGCTGAATCTACCTGTATATATTTAAGCCCTTAGATTTACTGCATTTAGCTTGCTTGTTTCTGTTTTAATTAGATGTTCAAAATGTTTACTTTAAAAGCCTTGTCTTTTCATGCTGTTTTACTATGTTACATCTATAGCTTAGAAGAATAGTATGGCTACATAACCTAACAGAGTCATTAGTAAAATATTCAAAAAGTAGATTTAAAATTATATGTATGCACATTGTTGTACATTCAGTTCAATATATATGATGCTGTTTAAGTTACTATTTAATAATATAATTATACTTTATTCATGTATATTAACTAGTGTTAAAACCTTACAGCTTATAATATTTCATTTTGAATAGTTCCTGTACTACTATTATCTAGTTAATAGATGCATCTCCAGACTGAATTGTTTTTCATTTTGAGATATGGTTGCTTGGTAGTTGTTTTTGCTTTATTTGAACTATAACTAAATACTTATTCTACAGGTATTAGTGCTTTTATCATACTAATGGTCATGTTGATTAATGAAATTATCACTAAAATACTAAAGAAGGTTCAGTAGATAGTGCATGACTATTATCTTTAGTTCAGTAATGCTATGCTTATTTACTTATATTATAATGTTACCAGTTGGTTTTGTTATACTTATATATGTTATCTTACATATCTTTCAGTTTTAATTGTATTACTTCTTATGATAGAGTGTTCTAGTTAAACAGAGTGTGATTTATTTATTATTTACTTGTTTCTCTTTCTCTTGAAATACTTGAGGAAATACAGTTAATCACTATAAATTTCAATTTAAGGATAGGAGCTTTAGATTAGTATTAGAAGTAGGGATTAAGCATGTTGGACGTCTTGAAATTAGTTAATTTTGTATATATTTTTAGTAGTATTACTCGGACTTTATGTTATGTTAGGCTTCCTTTGAGTAATTTGTATTCTAACTTGAGGTTATTATTATCTATAATTACAATTTTTTTTATGTTCTTCTGCTCTTCCTTTATCACAGGGGGATTGGTGGGTAGGCACTAGGGTTAGGATAAAGGTTATTATTATACATTTCATGGTTCTTAAAAAAACTTTTTTCTTTTTTTCAACAAATGTTATTTGATGACTTGCTTGAATACTTAAAGACTGTTTTTTCTTTTATTTTTTTCTTCTTCTTTTTAATGTTGTGTTGGATTTGCACCTTGAGTTCACTTTTATAGCATCAATAATGATTATACTTGTAGAATATGTCTGTTGACATAATTTTAGATTCTTGGAATGTTAGAGGCATTCAAGATAAAGCGAAAAAGTCACTATTATTTCATATGATCTTTAAATCACAGGCTAACATTTGTTTTATTCAAGAGACCCATATTTCACGTATTGATTGGAATAAAGAGTTAAAAAAATGGATCAAAAAGATTATAGCTTCAGGTGACTCATCTAACTCCAGAGGTGCAGCTATAATCATTAAACAAAAATTCATTGGGAATATTATTGATGAGAAATTTGATGATGAGGGGAGGTGGTGCTTATTTACCGCTTCTATTGCTGGTTTGGACAAACCCTTATTAATTTTAAATCTATATGGCCCATGTAATTCACAACATTTGTTCATTTTAAAATTTACAATATTCTTGCATCCTATAAGGATCATCATATTATAGTGGGTGGTGACTGGAATGCAGTTATAAACCCTGTAATTGATCGTTCGCTCCACTGTCACCTATAATCTTCAATCTACTCTGGCTATAAATGATTTGATGACAGAATATAATTTAATAGATCCCTCCGACTGTTAAAAGTATAAACAAGAATGATATATATACTTATTATTCTAAGTGCTATCATTCGTGGTCCAGATTAGACTTCTTTCTAATTTCAGATTATATTTCAAAATATATTGTGGACTTTACTACAGAACCCAGATTCTTTTCGGATCACTCAAGAATTTCACTAAAATTGAACATAAAACCCAATATCAAAAATAAAACTATGTTTAATAAGTGGACCTTAAATAATAACTTATTGTCAAATGAAGATATTTGCAAACAAGCTTCAGAAATCCTAAATGAAATGGTGAATAGTCTTGAATCATCTAACATTCCTTATGACATACAATGGGCTGCATGTAAAGCAAGATTAAGAAGTTTATTTATTAGTAAAGCTGCTTTTTTCAAAAACAATACTTTAAGAAAGAGGAATTCTTAAAATCAAGAATTTCTTCGTTGGAAAATCATCTTAGTCTGAACTATGATGCTACTTTAGAAAAACAAATTTTTGATTGTCAGAAAGATTTAATTCTGCTTCACCAAAATAACCTCTCCTTAGCTGAACAAAAGCTACTTGCTTCATATTCAGAGTGGGCCCAGGTTCCATCTAAATTGTTAGCGAGAATTATTAAAGTTAACTTCAGAAATCCAAATATTACATCTTTATCTTATAATAACAGATTATATAATACTGATGAAGAGATTATTCAACTTTTCACCTCTCTTTACACTGAGTTATATTCAGGTTCTTCTAATTCTGTTAAAGATAATCACTCAAAACTCTTTTAGACTCTTTGCAGTTCCCTAAACTTAATGATAATCAGCAAAAACTACTTTCTACCCCTATATCGATACAAGAAATCTCGGATTCAATAGATAATCTTAAATTGGGTAAATCTCCGGGACCTGATGGTTTTACTCCAGAATTTTTCAAAACTTTCAAATTGGTAGTTCTTCCCTTTCTATTTAAAGTTTACAATCATATAAGAGTTAATGATATCTCAGATATTCATTGGAACACATCCAAAACCATTCTAATTCTAAAAATAATAAAGATAAATCTGACCCAGTAAATTATAGACCCATTTCTTTAATTAACGTGGATATTAAGATTCTGTCATCTATTCTGGCTAACAGATTGAAACGGATTTTACCCTCAATTATCTCGTCAGATCAATCAGGTTTTATGTCTCAGAGACATGCTTGGGATAATACTCTATCTTTAGAGACTATACTTCATCTCATTAAGAAAAATCCAAACCCTATATATGCTTTGATTATAGATGCATCAAATGCCTTTGACAGAGTATGTTGGAACTTTCTATTTCAAACTATGTTATGTTTTAATATTCCCTTATTCTTTATAAATTTTTTAAAAGTTTTATACATGAATATGTTTACTAGACTATACATTAATGGTCAATTTTCTGCTCCGATAAAGATCACTAAAGGAACAAGACAGGGTTATCCATTGTCCCCTTTTCTTTTCAACATTTATTTAGAACCTTTGCTATTGTTTATCACTCAAAATACTTTTCATAACATCCCTAGAATTCTTAATACTAATATTCATTTCTCTGCTTTTATGGATGATTTAGTAATCTACTTTCAAACTCCATTATCTGATTACAGAAAAATAATGAATTCTATTGATTATTTTTCTTTGGTTTCCAACTATCTTTTAAATTCTACAAAAACTCATATTTTTCCCTTAAATCATTTAGCACACAAATCTTTTTGTTTCCAGACGATCATTTTCAGTTTACTTATAATATAAAATATTTAGGAATCAATTTAGAACACAATAATAAATCTTCCTTTCAAAATAATATTAATAAATTATGGAACTCTATATTGTCTGATATGGACAGATGGAAGCATCTAAACCTTTCATTTCTTTCAAGGGTGGCCATTATTAAAATGAATATTCTGCCTAAATTTCTTTACCAATTCTCATCATCTGATCAGATAATTTCAAAAAAATTTTTTGAGTCTGTAAATAAAGCTTTGGCAAAATTCATATGGTTCCCTAAATCTGTTAGAATTTCTTACTCTAGATTGGCATTTTCGAAGGACAAGGGAGGTTTGGGTTTACCTAATCTTTATCTCTATTATTTGATTGTCTCATCCAATAAACTTCTTACTATCTCTAAATTCAATAACACTTCTTATCCAAATCAATCTTTATGGATAAAATTATGGTATAATTATGTCATTTCTAATAATTTAAATCCTGAAGCTATTCCCTTTATCTCTCTGGATAGTTTATTTATTAAAAATATATCTACAGTATTTAAACAAAAGATTAGAGATTTCCAAACCTTACTCAAAATGTGTAAACTAGAAAAGATCTCGCACCATGTTCAGCCAATTCATCTAAACCCAAATATATTATTGGACAATAAACTTTTGAACTTAACAAACTATCCTTTAATTAAAAATCTAAAAGTAGGAGATGTTTTGAAATATCTTGACTTGCCTTTATCTGACTGGCGTAAGTTATTGAAAGTAAACTGGAATTACTCACCAATTCTTACACAACTAAGAGCAATAATTAAAAACAAATTTGTATGTCTGGTCCCCATAGACTCACAATTGAAAAACCTTAACACGATTATCAAAATACTTTCATCATCTGATAAAATGCTCTCAAACTCATATAAATTAATTAATTCTTTAATGATGGACCACAACTGTCTTTTATCCAATGTTTGGTTGAATTATAATTCCCAATTGTCAGAATCTCAGAAAGTCCTGGCTATTAGACACACTAAGGAATTTATCCCTTTTAAAAATTAGCATACACACAATTAATGATTAATAATGATGCCTACTTTACCCCAATCAAATTAAACAAATTTAACCCAAATAAGTCCCCTTCGTGTTCATGCTGTTCTCATCCCCAAGCAGACCTCCTTCATATTCTATGGTATTGTCATTTTTCTCACAGATTGTGGACATCTTTGAAAGTCAGACTGCAGAAAATGGGATATCAAAATCCACGTTGACGTGGGAATTTGCTATTCTACATATTCCATTGATTCATCTTTCAAAAGTTGATACTCATGTTATCATTTTTATTTGCTCATTACTAAAACTTTATATAATACAAAATTGGATTGATCATTCTAAATTAAAATGGGTTACTTTCCAGAAAATGGCTTTTAAATTTATTGATGCTCAAAGATACTTAGGTGGGAGTCCAAAAAAAAGCTATTAGAAAGGTTGTGTTAGAAAAGGTTCTAAACATATTAAATAGTTAATGTTAAATATTTTTTTTTTCTCTCAGGTTGCCTAACTTGTATATAGTGTACATATGGTGTATGTTTTATTTCTAAATAATTTATCAAAATCTCAGGAAGGTTGTTATCACTAGATGAATTGTTATATGTTCATTTATGCCTTCTTGTTATGTATAATCTTTTAATTGTCTTGCTATTCATATAATTAATAAAAAATTTTTTGAGAAAAAAAAAGACAGAAAACTCAGAAAACACAGACATACCGCTTCCACCAGTGTTCTTTTGTCCAATGCAGTACATCCAGTCGCTGATTAACGTGGGGTGGGGGGGTGTTATGTAGAAACACATATACACTACCCTGGAACTGTAGGAAAAAATAACTGCAATGTTACTTCTGAAACAAGTAACTATAACAAAAATGTTGCTAACAAAAATAAAATAAATAAAAATAAAAAAAATCTACAATACCGAGAAGTCTAGAAATAAACTGAAGTATGTTTGCAACTGCTCTGCCTTTGCTGGATTTATATATTTCGAATTAGGTAGCCCCATTTCATGTGTCAGTATATCTGGACAGGCAGCCATACTCTGCCCCTGATTTTGCAAAATGTAACCGATTATGCTTCGTATGCTTGCCCATTCATACAAAAGCATGCTCAGTCACATACTTGGAAAAACTGACTTGTACCAGGTCCGGCAGCATTATTTCAATTAAAATGATAATCAGAAATGTACTGGCGAAGCAAAGACTCAGTTCCCCAAGATTCAATTAAAAATAAACCTGGATTTTATACAGTAGTGCAATCAACCATTAATGCAAAACACAAAGCAGCATTTCATTTTTCACAAATTAAAACCAGCAACACTTAGAATTCAGTCAAAAAACAAATGAAATAGTTGCATACATATTGAAAAAGTAAATTACTCACAGCGGTCCATGTAATGCACTGGGAATCATTAAAAGAAACGAAGCCATGCTGCCTATAGTACAACAATCCAAGCAAAGAAATGAAAGTCTCACATTACTGAGCAGACAAATATACAACTACCAACTACATCACCACCCACAGTTTGAAACTCATGCCCCAGACAATCTCCAAGTCAGGCACTGCCTCACTAAGGTGATGTCATCATGCATGCCCCTGCATGTTTATGACATCAGCCATAACTTAAAATTGTAAAAAAAAAAAAAATCGGAAATTAAAAGGGCCACTCCTAAATTTGTGGCACTCCATTATTTTGTCCTCAAAATTGTTAAATACTGAGGAATGTGATATGGTTGAGAGGTATGGCAAGCAGTTTGATACAGTTTAAAGAAAAAAAAATATGTATTTTTTTAACTAAAGCCTCAGTACTGCAGAGCTCCATGCAGGCAGGGTGTAAACTGTAGCACATGCAGCAAACAGTTTGCTTTAGCTTATATGAAGGAATTTTTTTAACTAAAACCTGAGTGCTGTAGTGCTCTTTACAAGCAAGGTATAAACAGTTTATACCCTGCCTGCACAGAGCACTGCAGCAGTCAGGTTTTCATTACAAAAAAATAAAGGGGGATTTTTTTACACTTTTAAACTGTAGGAAACTGCTTGCTACAATGTAGATCTCTGGCTTAATTTGATTATTTCCTGCTCATTTATTGTGGTGTAGTCATGAACAGTTAGCAAATACTTAAACAATCTAGGACAAAACTGAAGTGTACAACAAAGTGTGAGAAAACAAGAAAAAAGTAATCTAAATGATGTGGCAAGGCCTGGATGGAGAAAATATGGGACAGTGGACAGCAGAGGGTCTATGGAGTCATTTTCTAATGGTTTCATTTCACCAAAGGTCAGAGTAAAAGTGTTCAGTACTTCCAGAGTCTACTTCTTTTAAGTACATCACGTAGCTCATTAACAAGAATTGTTACTCTTCATAAAACATTTTATAACACTGTAACTCCTGAAAAAAAGCATACAGTATACTTGGTTTTCAATAATGCCTTCACTGTAACTATATTTGCTGCTACATATCATAATAATGTTAAACATGCCCTTGTAGATGCTCCTCAAGCTGTTTAACTTAAGTTTAGCTACTGGCTTTGTCCCTAATAAGTGATGCGCTGCAGTTGTGATGCTCTTTCATAAGGGTGACCTTACAACTGACCTGGGTACCTAAATCCTATCAGCCTTACAAGCCTCATGCTCTTTCATAAGGGTGACCTTATAACTGACCTGGGTAGCTAAATCCTATCAGCCTTACAAGTCTCATCTGTAAATCATGGGGTGTATTTAGCTAACCTTGTAAACTTTGACATCAAGACTTGTTTGACTTGACCCAAGACTGTAGATGGTGGCCATGCAGACTACGTGTTGTATCTTGACCTAGTGAAGGCTTTCAACACCATTCCCTGTGCTGGTATCATTCAAAAGCTTATTGATTTAAAAATTGACCTCTATGTGGTAGGATGGCCAGCAAAATGGCTGAAAGACAGAGCCCATACAGTGTGAGTCGCAGATGTCTCATCAATAAGTATGAAAATGACCAGTGGTGTCCCTCAAGCCTTGGTAATGGGACATCTCCTTTTTGCTATTTACTTCTCAGATCACAGAAGTAGAGAGCCAAGACCTCTGGCTTACAAAGTTTGTAGATGATTACAAACTTGAGGTTAAGTCACTGTATGATACCAAAACTCCCCTGAACAAAACTCTGCCTAGTAAACCCTTGGTGGACTAAAAATGAGCTCAAACTAAATGCCAAAAAGTGCAGACAACCCCAACTCCCTCACCATACTGTATAGACAAAACACCACTAGGAAATGACAATTTTATCAGAGATCTAGAAACTTGGGCTGATAGCTCCCTCTCTTTTAACTATCATATGACAACAGTTTACAGGAAATCTTGTTATTTAGCCTACCTAATTACCAAAGGGATATCAGCACAGTCTAAAGAGGTAATCACTTTCTTATATTCAGCACTGATCATGCCAGTTATCAAGTACATCACCCCCCATTGAGTAAACATATCAAACAATTACAAAGACCCAAAAGTCTCCTAAGCAATAAAATCATGGACCTAAAGTCCCCAAGCTACCAACAGAGGCTGGAAACTTTCTCTCTCTCTCTTTATTTAGTGTCTTACAGACTTTTGAGGGGAGATCTATCTTGCTTATGCACCAGTAGAGACACATTGTCCTTGACCTCCTGTTTTTTCTGCAAGTCCAATATTTCTACAAGTATTAAAATCAGAGGCTTAAATCTTCACCAACAGATAAATACAGCACAGTGGAGAGGTGTGCTTCTAAGGCAGCACCTTCTAAACCTTTGGAATAAATGTCCCCTACATGTTAAACAGTGTGATTCACTATTTAACTAGTAACTGAATGAGTATCCAAAAATGTACCCTGGGTTTTACTGGTATGGACCTTCTGGAGAAAGGAGGTGTTGCCTGAGGGTGGGTACTGGCAAGTCATAAATGGTTATAAGATTCATTGGTCTTGGGATCTCTATGAGTCTAAATTGTTTTTATGGCTTACTCCCAAAACTCATTGGAAAATCTCTGCCTATCCTCATAATGATTATGAATCTAAGAGAATGAATGAATAATTAAGCACTGCAACATGATTGCTACCAGGAAGTGAATCTAGCTCCAGTAAAATGTACCTCTGTGACAAAGTCTACCTAAAACAGGCTATTAACCAGGAGAGCAAAAGCCTATCCTGGCAGTCAGTGGGTGAAAGGCAGTACATGCACAGATCTGCACCAACTTTTGGAAATTAAACTTTACTTGTAAAACATACCTCTCAACTCTGCAAAGTGCATTTATGAATGTACTGTCTTATTGTACTTTTGTAAAGTGCTGTGTTTACTGTTATTGATCTCCGGGTTGTGTCTGAAAAAGATCAATAGACCAGCCCACCTACCTGGTAAACAAACAACAGTCAATCCATAAATAAATAAATTATCCAGAATTTTATTTAATGATTAATTAATCTATTTATATATATTTATAATTTATATTTGTTTACTAGGGTAGTGCACTGATCTTAATGGACCATTTGCAGGCACAACCTGGGTGAATAGGATCACATAAGAAATGAACAAAACATATTTACAGATAAAAGGATATGCTAAAAGCAAATATAAATTACATATCTACAGACGCAAGAATAAGCTAAAACATTAAGTTCAAGAAGCAGTTTACAATATCAAAACACGATGTAAACATGGGATTATGCATAGCTGTGCTTTATGGATAAGCCATAATGACTTAGATGACTAATGCTACAGGATTAGCAGGATATTGTTATATAGAGAGGTATAAAGACATTAGAAGAGGCAAGTGAGAATAGCTGCAAGAAAGGATCTTGCAGAGCATCCCTGATTTTGCTTCATATTTTTGCCCTGTCACTTGTACAATATTTGTTTTTCTGGTAAATCACTCAAGATCATACTTCTCAACTCTTCAGAGTTTTGCAGAATGTCCAGATTATTACCTCATGTTTGTGGTCTATTCCTCATAAAATCTTTGGTTTTCTGACAAACCAATGAAGATTGTGCTCACTAAATAATGAAATACATGAGTCAGAGACTTTATTTCCTTCAGAAAATACATGCTAATGCAAAACCCGTTCTTATAGCAGTTTTCTAAGTGTATAAGTGAAATATTTAAATTCTGTCCCTAATTTTAGCCCTTTATTCCCCATTATTATTAGCTTTGTCCACAGTTCCTAAGTAAAAGTTGAGAGGTATGAAGAGAATTACAGTTAGTCAGTAATGGCAGACATTAAAGTTTCATACTTCAGTTGTCCAGAAAATGCATATGATGCATAGTCTGTTCTGTTAATATTTTAAATGAGTAAGTACTCCTAAAAATTTATCCCGGTTTTCAGCCTTCATTCCCCTATTATTTTTGACTTTATTGAAAATTCTTGATGAAAGAAGTTGATTGGTATTCCTCAGGAACACTCACATAGGGGGGCATGACAAAGATGCCAAACAAATAGCACAAAACTCTGGCTCTGCCTTAAAATACATTTTCCAAAAGGATTTTCTTACTTTTTTATTAAAAAAAACTTCAAATATTTTTGTTTTGACCTGTTACCACAATAATGTGGTCATTTTATTGAGAAGAAACTTAATTCCTAGAGGATTATTTAGGATTTTATTTTGTCAAAAGTTCTACAGACTGTAATAGCTATGAGTCACTCAAAGGCTTCTCTCCAAGATAATTCTATGAAGAAGGCATTACAAACAATTATAACCAGTATACAGGACCTCTGCATAAAAATGGATAACTTGGAAAATATTATGGACAATATGAAGAAAGAAAGTAATAAACAAATAGACATACTTAAGAAAATCATCACAAAACATTCTGATCAAATCACAGCTATAGAAGATTATCTTACTGAGCTAGCTGGAAGACAAACTAAAAATGAAAGCCAGATAGGTTTCCTATTAAAACAAAACAACATATTGCTGGAAAAAAGTGAAAGACCTAGAAAGCAGATCAAGAAGGAATAATATTAGAATTTATGGAATCCCAGAAAGAATGGAAGGTAATAACATGGTCCATTTCCTAAATGGCTGGCTTCCTACGGCATTAAATTTACCTGAATCTCTACCATTTGGAATAGAAAGAGCCCACAGGTCCCTGTCAAATATTTCCAGTTAAAAAAACTCATCAGCTTCGAGATCTATAATTGTAAAATTTTTTGTCAACACAAGATAAGGACCTCATCCTAAGAGCTGCCTGGTCGGGAACTCCAGTTCAAATAAATAGGAAAAGTGTCAGATTTGATAATGATTATACTACTACAGTAATGGCTAAAAGAAAAGTGTGCATTCCCTTAATCAAGAATTTGAAGAAATCTGACATCAGAGGACAAATTATATTTCCTGCCAGGATAAAAATATCTCTACCAGAAGGTCAAAGAATTTTCAGTACTCTAGATGAAGCTCTGAACTTTGTTAAGAAAAATAATCTGTTGAACAGAGTTGAAAAAATGGCCCCATCCTAGAGGATTATTTAGGATTTTATTTTGTCAAAAGTTCTACAGACTGTAATAGCTATGAGTCACTCAAAGACTTCTCTCCAAGATAGTTCTATGAAAAAGGAATTACAAACAATTATAACTAGTAAACAGGGCCTCTGCATAAAAATGGATAACTTGGAAAATATTATGGACAATATGAAGAAAGAAAGTAATAAACAAATAGACATACTTAAGAAAATCATCACAAAACATTCTGATCAAATAACAGCTATAGAAGATTCTTTTACTGAGCTAGCTGGAAGACAAACTGAAAATGAAAGCCAGATAGGTTTCCTATTAAAACAAAACAACATATTACTGGAAAAAGTGGAAGACCTAGAAAGCAGATCAAGAAGGAATAATATTATAATTTATGGAATCCCAGAAAGAATGGAAGGTAATAACATGGTCCAGTTCCTAAATGACTGGCTTCCTAAGGCTTTACATTTAACTGAATCTCTATCATTTTGGAATAGAGAGAGCCCACAGGTCCCTGTCAAATATTTCCAGTTCAAAAAACTCATCAGCTTCGAGATCTATATTTTTTGTCAACACAAGATAAGGACCTCAACCTAAGAGCTGCCTGGTCAGGAACTCCAGCTCAAATAAATAGGAAAAGTGTCAGATTTGATAATGATTATACTACTACAGTAATGGCTAAAAGTGTGTGTTCCCTTAATCAAGAATTTGAAGAAATCTGACATCAGAAGACAAATTATATTGCCTGCCAGGATAACAATATCTCTACCAGAAGGTCAATGAATTTTTAGTACTCTAGATGAAGCTCTGAACTTTGCTAAGAAAAATAATCTGTTGGACAGAGTTGAAAAAATGGACCCATCTTTACCCAGTCTGAAAAGACAAGCTACTAAAAGTATAATAGTTACCAATGATAAAACTTGCAAGAAATTCAAAGAAAAGTAATCTGACCCTTATTCTATTATTGAGTCTTCACTGAGAGGAATATCCCCAGATCATCACTGATGGAAACACATATAAGGTAATCCCCCCTTTTTTATAACAAAACATTGCATTGCCAATATAAAGATTCACACACACACACACACACACACACATATATATATATATATATATATATATATATATATATATATATATCAATTTGGTGAGCATACTTGCGCAAAAGTGCTGTTCACCAAAGCAGCACTTTCAAGTAAGTATGCTTGTTGTTCCAGTCATACTATGGTACAGTAAGAAGCAAAATAAAGACGGTTCACCTCACCATCACAGTTAGCTCTGAGAATCAGCGTGCAGGCTATACTCGAATAAGGCAAGGCAGAATATAACTCCCAAAAATATTTATTAAAGCTTACAAGAAGCTTAAAAGTGAATGAATAATACTATATGCAATACTGCTGTTAAGCGCTTTCATTTGCAATCCGCAAACTTCATCAGAACAGCTGTTATGTTCAAACTTAGACCTTTTAAAATATTTTTGGCATCATACCCAGTAACAATTTACATTTAAAGTGCCAGTGCTCATATATTAAAATAAAATAAAATAAAATACATCACTCGGATGTATCGGTCTTTACGTGAGGAAGTAGCTCACCTGGTTGAAGTAGTTGGACTGCTACATGCAGGCAGAATGAAAAGAAAGGAAGTATGTGATGTTTATGAAACTTCAAGTTCAGATTTAAAGATGTTTACACAGCAGACCATACCCAATGGACAAGGGGAACCTGGTATGTTTGACCACGGACGTTCACATAATTTGGTCAACATGAGTCAAGAGACTGGAAATGTCAGTGTGACCTCAGAGAAAGAATTTACATTAGATTTTTCTTTATTTCAGCAGGATGAGGACAGTGAGCACTTAGGAGATCACCCTAAGCATCAGTTACCAGCTAAAACATATGCTGCTACAACCAAAACTAACAACTATTCATCTAAAGGTACTGTAAACAAATCATCGAGTCCAAGAGTTAGAAATGGAGCTGTTAATATGAATGACAATGGCCAAATTAAATTGGACAATTTCCTAACTAGTAATATTGAATTTAAAATGATGGATAAATGTGGAATTACGTGTGGCTGATAGGAAAGAAAAAAACTTACAAGTTGTACCTTAAAGGAAATGATTTTTGAATTGGGTAATTTGTTGCAGGTTGCTAAAACTATTAAAGTAGACTATGCTTATTTAACTAAATGTATATCTCTGGAAATAGTACCAATGGGACTAAGATTTTTTAAGGTGCCCATGGGTATCAATTTTGGTCCAGATACAAAGAAGGAATTTAATGTTTTATTCAATTCATTTGGAGTAAGTTATATGAAAGTATTGGTAAAAAAGATTGCCGAGAAACTTAGTAGAACAGTGTTAGAAATTGAAAAATTGAATAATAATGTAGTGTCGGATTTATTGTTTGAACAATGGCGTATGTTGTATGACAAACAATTTAAATATGCTGAGACTACAGCTGACAAATTTTTTGAAAGGAAGTACAAGAAACTTAACAGAGATCTTATACAATATAAAGAGAATAAAGTATATAAATGGAATTTAGAGCAAAATATTAATAGGTATAGTAAATGGGATGAACACATAGTAACACAAAAGGATGAAAATGTGAATTTTCAAGGGGGTCGATATTACACCCCAGTGAAAAAACAAAAGTATTGGGGGAATCGATACAAGCAGTATTAGAGTGTATGAATGATTCTGTATCATCGGCCATTTATAATAACAGTAAAGGTAATGGTGAAGGAATGTGTCCATAACTGAAACAGTAACAGATAAGGAACAAAACATCATACATTATGTTAAGGATTTAACAATATATAACTATACTAGTTACTGCATTAAGGAAGAACTAGGTACTCTTTTCATTAAAGGTATGAAATATATACTAGCTTTCAAATTTAACTTAGTAGACACCATTGTGGATGTCAAGTTGTATTGTAGGAAATAAAATTTAAGTTTATTATTTAATAAAAATAAAAAGGAGGTACAATTGAATGAAAATGTTAAGCTTAAGAAAAAGAGCACATTTATACCACCCCTGAATAGAATGGTAGAGAATTTTGAAAATAATATTTGTTCTGATATTTATCAGTACAATAAAAATATCAGAAGACAACAGTTTATTGATAATTTAACAACAAAAGAAAGGGAATGTTTAACAGATCTTTTGAATAATAAAAGTATTAGAATAATGAAACCAGATAAGGGAGGTGGAGTAGTGTTATATAATACAATTGATTATGTAAATGAGATTCAAAAGTTATTGATTGAAGCAGAAAATTATGAAATTACATCAATTAATGAAATAAAATTAGTTATAGGAAAATTGATTTAGCCTTAGATGAGTATTTATTGGATCAGAGAATAACTGAAGAAATATATGAATTTATGAAGATGGAATTTCCCACTCTGGCAACCATAATAGGCATACCTAAGGTTCATAAAGATATTATCAGACCTCCTTTTCACCCCATAATATCTGGAAGTAAGTCTAAAACTTTTAATATAGGAGTAGTGATTGATCATTGGGTCAAACCTATATATAGGAATACAGTACATCTTATCAAAGATTTGTGGGTATTCCTATCTCAACTTACACCAGATAAATTGGAAGAGAACTTAACATATATAACGATAGACGTGGTTGACCTATTTTCTTGTATTTCTAAAGAACAAGGATTAGACTATTTTTGTAATAGTCTTAGAAAATATTTAAATCTGGGATGGGATAGAATCAACCTAATAGTGGACATGATGGATATAGTGTTAAACAACAATTTTATATATTATGAGGGCGAATATTACAAACAAATATGAGGTGTGGCAATGGGTGCATCATGTGCCCCAATATTTGCCAATATGGTTATGCTAGAGTGGGAAAACACTTATTTATTCAATAGTAAATTCTATCAATATAGTTCCTATTATACAAGGTTCCTGGACGATGTGTTTATTTTATGGAGGGGACCAGTGAACATGATAGAAGAATTTCTCGAATACTTGAATAGTACAAGTGATTTTTTGAAATTCACTCATAGTATTAGTTAAGATGGAATACCTTATTTAGATACGTATATAAGGCACACTGAACATGGTTTCCAGTCCGAGATCTATAGAAAGAAAACATTCTCAAATGCGTACATGGAATATTCTAGTCAACATCCTAGACATGTTCTAAAAAATATTTATAAAGGGCAATGTATCCGAGTAGCTCGAATGACATCAAATATGAAACTATGCTTAAAGAAATTGAACTAATTAAATCTATGTTCCTCAATAGAGGTTATCCGGAAGCCATATTAAATGATATTTCTACATTTGTTATAAAAGAATGAGGTAAAAAATATAACCCTATACTAGGAAGAGAACAAGATATAGACCAAAAGTATAGTAAAACCCATGATAATGTAATAACTAGCAGAGCATGTATTTTAACATATTCCCCTTATGTGAATGAAATTATAACAATTATAAATAGATATTGAAATAATCTTACACAAGTTGATGAAATCAAACAAGTGGTGGGTGAAAAACCAAAATTCATATTTAAGATGGATATGAATATTAAGAGACTATTACAAGTAGAAATAAAAGAAATAGATTGTCATAAGGTGAGGAGAGCTATTACTAAATGTGGAATGTGCAGCCAATGTCATTTAATTAATGAAAGTGAAGGTATAAAGTTGCAAAATGCAAATAGAACATATATTAAATTTAAAAAAGGAAATTGTAATTCTAAAAACATTATTTACATAGCTGTATGCACTTCATGTTCCGCTTACTATATTGGCAAAACTGAGAGGCATTTTAAAAAAAGAATCTATGATCATGTATATAGAATTAAGGTACAAGACACAAAAAATGCCTTATATAGACATATAGGAAAGAAAGGTATTCATTATAAGTTCAGTTTTGCCATTATAGATCACGTTTTAATAAACAATAGAGGAGGGAATGTGAAAGCAACATTAAGTAAAAAAGAAAGCATCTGGCAGGTTTTAACAGATGCAACAAAAGAACCAGGTATTAACGAATACATTTCTATAAAACCTTTCTTAATGTTGTGTTGATAATATTTATATTGTTGCATGAGTTGATTATATCTGTACATATACAAATATGTAGCTCATTTTTAGGATGTGTTTTAGCTATATTACTAGAAAGGGTTATATATACGTATAACAATTTAAAGTATTTTATTATAGGAGTTAATATATCATGTATTAATGTTTTATTGTATGTTGCAGATGGTGCTGAGTGATGTATTTTATTTTATTTTATTTTAATATACGAGCACTGGCACTTTAAATGTAAATTGGTACTGGGTATGGCTCCAAAAAGATTTTAAAAGGTCTGAATTTGAACATAACAGCTGTTCTGATGAAGTTTGCGGATTGCAAATGAAAGCGCTTAACAACAGCATTGCATATAGTATTATTCATTCACTTTTAAGCTTCTTGTAAGCTTTAATAAATATTTTCATGAGTTATATTCTGCCCTGCCTTATTCGAGTATAGCCTGCACGCTGATTCTCAGAGCTAGCTGTGATGGTGAGGTGAACCATCTTTATTTTGCTTCTTGGTGTGGTTTCCACTGTTTGAAAAATTTATGGTGCAGTAAGGGAAAATTCCCTTTTCCCCACTGTAGTGCAACCTCAGAGTGAGAATATTAAAGTAGGGGGGTGTGGGGGGCACAGACCCCCACATCGAGTGGTGCAGGAGGGCTTGCCCCCTGCATTCAAGTAGATTTTGTGGGGGGTTTTTTAACATACTTTAACAAAAGCACTTTTTCGATGAAAGCGATTTTGTTAAAGTGTGTTCGGTGGTAATGGATTCGGGCTTTTGAACTTTTGTTCAAAAGTCCTAGATCCATATATATATATATATATATATATATATATATATATATATATATATATTTATATACACACACACAATAAGAATACTGAAATAATATACAGTAGTAGCCTATGTCTTGTTGGTGTTAATAGACTCTGTTGGGGGGGGGTAAGATTTTATATTGTTAAATATTTTATTATTTTCTTCTGCCTTTCTTGTATTCTTATAACAATGTTGGGTTCATGTTCCTTCCCTTTGTTTTCTCTTCTCATTTCTTATTTTATAAAATCTAAACAAGGGGATAAATGTATCATATTTAAAAAGAAATGTTGTCATTAAATAGTTTATTTAATAATTGATTTCCTTAGATTCCAGAGTGGAAGGGGGTTTCGAAAAGGGGATTAATTATGTTTCTGTTACTATAATATGTACTGTATTTAACTCTGAATTAATATCTGTTTACTTTTTTTCCTGCCGTTTATTTGCCTGGGCTTAAATCTTTTTATTTTGTCTCTCATTCTTCCTTCTTATATAATAATTAAACGAGGCAATAAATTTATTATTTATTGTTTTAGGTATGTTAGTAGAGTACAGAATATCGGGAAATGGTTTTGTGTTTCCCTGGTGGGAGTGGGTAGTGGAGTTTAGTTTGACTGTTTCTTTCCTTTATTTTAAATTATGCAATACTGTCCTTGAATTAAAATCTAATTGTTTTCTTCCTTATGTGTTGTCCACTTCATTCGCTATATGTACTTCATGGGTTGCTGGTGGTTGTCTCCCTGAACATCATGAATTTCCCACTAGATTTAAAGAAAGCTTCACTTCTGTTTAAATGCTTGAGCACAATCATCTCTGAGTAGTAAAGCAGCTAGAAAGAAAGTGTGGAAGTGCAAGAAACTGCTTAAGGTGACCTTTGAACCTTCTGCACTGCTGAACGCATGCCTGAAGTAAGCTTCAACAAACCAAAACAAAAAAACACTGAAGACGTACGGGGACTTTCCTGTTATAAATTGAATTTTTGATTATTCATGTGGACTATATATATATATATATATATATATATATATATATATATATATTGTGCATCAGCTCGCAAAGTGTGTCTAAAAGCAAATCTGTTGAGAAGTAACATATGGACAAGTAGACTGTGCTTACATAGGTAAATAGTTATACTGTTAATATGTTTACTTTGTCAAGGGAAAAAAACACTGTTCCAGCTCTTAAATGAATCAGAAAGTCTCTTTAGCATAAATAAAGTAGAATTGTGGGAGATATGCTTAAAAGTCACAATGAACACTTTTTTAGATAGATATATCCCTGATTTTCATATATATAATTAAGGGTGAGGGAACAGACAGGAATATAGGAGAGGGAAGAGTGGACAGGGAAAGAGAAAGACAGAAAGATGAAGAAGAAGGCTGGGGAAGAATGCAGAAAGCAAAGAGAAATAAAAAAGAAGGAAAGGAGAAGGAGGAAGTGAAGAGAGAGAGAGAAAAGGGGAAAAGAAAGAAAGAAAGAAAGAAAGAAAGAAAGAAAGAAAGAAAGAAAGAAAGAAAGAAAGAAAGAAAAAGAAATCAGAAAAGAAAGAATGGAAAGGAGAAAGGAATACAGAGAAAAAAAAGAAAGATATAACAAGAACAGATGACACAGAGGAGGAGAGAAGGGGAGATGGAGGATGACACATATTTCTGCCTATACTATGTAAAATGCAATGATGCAACTGTAAATAGTCTAAAAGATGAAATTATTTTTCTTTAGCTCACATTGCTTGCTTGGAATATAAGATACCCAGGAATTCATACTTGACATTTAAAAACACTCAAAAACATTTTATGTAACACAAGATATAATAAAACAGTAAGAAGTATTTTCAATTCATTAATAATATGTTATATATCTCTTATTTAATGTTGCTGTAGTACATTTTCTAGTCTGTTTTGGTAAATGTGGATCCTCCATTGATACTGTTCTCCTCACTTATGTTTCACACCAGAAATGTATTAGCTGTTATAGATCACTGGCAGCAGATGGTTACTGAGAGACATGAGGTTATCTCTGTGGTCATGGTTACATAGCTTATAGATTCGACAGTTGGAGTTTGTTTATATTGTGACACATATCAGATTATCTACTATTGAAATATTTACAGTAGTTGGAACTTTTGCACCTAATCAGTGATGCCCTCAGGTCCTTATTCTTTATCTCTGCTATAAAGATTATGACTGTGCCAGCTATGTGGGAGTGAAACAATTTTACAAACTAGAACATTTTATCATGAATACTCCTAACATTAGTAAATATGAGAATTGCATAGAGGGTCATTATATGGGGACAGTAAGATTTTTGACCTGATTGAGATTCTGTAAGGTGTTTATCAAATGTTTCAAAAGATTTATTATGGATTATTAAGAAAATATACTAATGTTTTATCTCAATTGGTTTGATGCAAAATATGAAATGGGGAATATACATACTTAACACTGAGTCATCGAAATGACATTTTATAATGCCTAAATGTTACAATACCATTGCCTAGTGATTTTGAATTTTCTCTCAGTTCTATAAGAAATAAGGCAATATAATAATATAGCAATAAAACATATAATTTTGGTATTGAAACATTAAATATTAGGTTGAAACTTACTCAATTATAACTTTATCAGTGTAATTTTATATTGTTTAGAGTTTAAATAAGACTTAATAAACAATTACTCTCAAATAGCAATGAATTTTAGAGATTAAAATAGAAATCTTATGATGCTCCAAATTTTAGGGTCTAGGGTTAAGAAATATTAGGATTATATGCTTAAATTAAATTACTTATTATGTATAGTTGTTATAAAGGATCTATATCACCATATCGAAAAGTAAAAATGTCGAACGGCACAAAAGCGAAAGTGCCGAAATGTCGAGGGTCCGTTTTTGAGATCACTGTACAGTGAAGATTGGGATATTTGCCTTTTCCTCACTGTAGTGTGATCTCGAAGTTGGAATATATATTTAGCAGGGGGTGTGGGGGGCACAGCCCCCCACAATAATGAGTTCGAATTTCAGCATTTTCACTCTTGTGAGCGTTCGACATTTTGCGTCTTCGATGGGGTGATATAGATATGTTATAAATAGTAATTAGTTTGTAGTTTCATAATGATTTCCAAATGCAAAACAAAGTAAAACAGTTATATGTTTAATGGTTATATAAACTGAATTAACTGAATGATAGCTTTAGTCAGAATAGGTTTACTCAAATTTCAAAATAATATGCAGTTATATTACTATGCCTGGAAACTTAACATATGCTTAGATTTATACAGTTGTTATTTTGTGGTAATTATGCTTCAAAATATTGGAGTGCAGATATTTATTACTTCCTTCTCATATTTAGTTTGATTAATAGGCAGTAGCACTAGAAAAAATAGATTATAGAGTTAGCGAAGGAAGGGACTGGTTTTGATGATTATATCATTAAACCAGGAATTAAGTATTCTGTGATTAAGAATATATATAGTTTTAAAATTATATTTGTAGTGATTAGTTCAAGTTATGTGTCCATAGCAGAACCTAGTGTATTCAAGCACATTTTCAAAAATGTCTTTAAATGCATATCATTTAACATAAATGGTCTTAATAACCCTATAAAGAGAGGAAGCTTTAATTAAATACTTAAAAATAAGCAAAGTGGATTATTCAATTCTTGTGGAATGACATTATCACACCAAGAGAAGAAGCACTATGATCTTATGGAAGAAATAATTGTCAATACCTAAAATGGTTAATGCATATTCAGATAAGAATGGAATGTTGAGTGTAGGTTTCTTAGAGATAAATAAGAAATATTTCACTTTCATAAATACATACTGGATACCTGGTATTGCTGCAAAAACTGCACAAAAATATTTAGCATTAATCTCACTGTTTTCAAAAGGTGAGATTATTATAGCTGGTGATTTTAATTGTATTCTATCTGTAAAAGATACTACCAAAGTTGGAAATCTTTCTTTATCAGCTGCACCTAAAAATTTGAATAACTTTATTGATTCAACAAACTTAAAAGATATATTTGAAAAAAGTTTCAAATTCATTGAATTACATGCATTATTAATACAGATTTGGTATGCAAATAACTATTGCTAAAGTATTTACATCTGACAGATTATTTCCTAAAATAGAAGAAGTCTCAATAATTTCATGTCCACTGTCTGATCACATTGCTATTGTCTTTAATTTTAACATTAAACCTAATTATCTAATCTTCTGGCAAAGAATTCCAGCTTATAATGTTAAAATAAATGGTTTTAAAGATTGTATTTTTTAAAGAATTAAACCTGTTTCTAGATCACAATGATAATAAATAAGACATCTGGTGCTATTGTATGGGATACACTAAAAGTTTACATATTTGGTAGAATCAAAAGTTGATATTTAAATACGTGGAAAGAATGGGATAAAGAATTACTAAACTTTCAAACAAAAATTAATCATTTAAAGTGCTATCTAAAAACTAATATAAACAGAAATGCTGAACTGAAAAAGTTAAATATGTTGAAATACTGAATCACAAACTAGCAATAAATTTAGAGAAGCTTAAATTACAATCTTATTTGGTGAATCCAAAAAAATTGCACAGTTTTGCAATTAAATCAAAAGGACTAAAACTATTAATCACATTAAAGATATTTCATATAGTGTTAGAAGTAAAACTAAAACTGCGACGGATTTAAAAGAAATCTTAGAAATCTTTATGAAACACCATGAAGCAGTTAATAAGACTAATATTGCTTTAGATAGTTATGATCTGATAGACAATTTCCTAAAAGAAAACATGAACAAGAAATTGACAGAAGAGCAAAACATTAAATTAAATAGGCCCTTTAAAGAAATAAAGGAACAAATCAAAAATCTTAAAAACAACAAAATCCCAGGTTTAGACAGACTAATACCAGAAATATATAAAGTATTATCAGATAATACATTAAGAATTCTTATAAAAGCATTTCAAGAATTCAGAAATAACTTTAGTAACTTTCCCTCATGGAAATACGCAATAATTTTCCCCATCTTAAAATTTATAAGATTATTATATTATGCTCTTCTTATCTCCCTATATCCCTCTTAAATGTTGACTACAAAATTTTTATGTCCGTTTTAATGAAAAGACTAAATCAGTTGATGCCAAGACCGGTAGATGATGACCAAGCAGGTTTAATTTTAAATAGAAAAGTTCAAGATAATGTCACTAGACTTTTTTATCTGATTGATATTGCTAATAAGAGGAAAAAAACTTTCAATCATTAGTTTAGACTTAGACAAAGCATTTGAGTCCATTAACTGGACATATCTGTTTACAGTTCTAAAACAGAATACCTTTTCAACAGATATTGTATATTAAAACTGGAGCATTTTTGTCAAGGCCTCTAAAAACTTTGTAGGGTACAAAGCAAGGTTGCTCATTGTCACTGCTATTATTCTCAATTGAACCTTTTGTGAACTTTATAAGAGCAAACTCCAAAATAGAAGGTTTTCTTGCTGGAAAAAATATTGTTCAAAGATACAGCACTTTGCCAGCAATATGTTATTGACAATTGGAGACACAGACTTTTTTACAGGACATATAAATAAAGCAATAAATTATTAAATTAAATTATAAATTATTCAATAAAGCCTTTTGAGAAAATCTCGTGCTTAAGATGTAATCATAATAAAACTGAAACACTATTAATAAATACAAAAATGAGAATTTTACTGGAAAACTAGAATAAGTTTAATTGGGAAAATGTTCTGTTTGATTCTCAGCTAGAGCGTCTTCTGTGTGGAGACATGCGTGAATGGGCGTACCTTCGTTGAAGGTTGTGCGTCTGGGCCACCAACTTGGCACGTAAAAATCTACTGCCAATCATTAGCAGACTGGAGTTCCGCTGTGGCGACCCCTAACCGAGAAAAAGCCAAAAGATACAACAACAACAACAACAATTTAAATATTTGGGTCTAATTATAAAATTTAATTGGAAAGAATCAACAAAAATGAAATATAAAAGTTTAATTAATTTAATAAAAAAACAACTAGAGGACCAGAATAAAATGTTTTTCAACATGGAAGATAGATTATCATTGATGAACATGATTATTTTACCAACATTTTTTTATACAGGCATTAATCACTTCCCCTTCTAAAAATTACTTAAACAAATAAATTACTTAAATTTTTATGACATCCTCAAAAATCTAGAATAGCCTCTAATTGGCATTGCAGAAGTTGGGAAGATGGGGAATAGCTTTTCCAGACCTTGGGTTATATGCTCAGTCAGTTATTCTTAATTTAATGAGTCAGTGGCTGAACTCTACCTACACTTCAAATTGAAAAACTATTCATAAGTCAGTCTTACTCTTAATTAATACTACAGAAATTAACAATAATATGTTTTCAGATTCAGATAGACTATGCTTGGTTATAAAGGATTTAATTGTTAACACCAAGAAAATGTTAATTTTACCCCTTTTATTACAACTTTAAGAAAATAGTGCATAGTAATAACCATATTAAAAAAATATTGTTCCTAATGTTCCCCATTGCTTTCACTAAAAGTTGTCTAGACTCATTTAATTTAAACAAAATAAAGGAAATGGAAGATAATGGTTTAAAATTCTGGCACCAGTTTTTGAATAATAACAATATACATGAGGTAAAACTCCATATGGCTAGGTACAATGTAAAACAAAATAATTGGCTAAATATACAAATATTTAGAGAATTATTATTAATTATATTAATGAGTTAAAACTAAGCTTAAATACAAATTTAGAGACAATTCCCAAGATACTAATTTTCTTCTTTGAAATAAATGCCTTTGATAACAAAAAGAAAACATCTTTGCCAATGGTCTATAAACGTTTGAGATCTGAATTCTCAAACATTGATGAATCTTTTTGGAACTATTCAACAAAGGTAAACAAAGATATCTTTTCAGAGGCCAATAAAACTTTAGTATTTAAATCCATCAATAATACAACCTCATTCCTTTTTGGAAAATTTTTACATGGAAGTTCCTACACTGACGTTTCTTAACCCTGCACAAAATTGCCTTAATTTATAAAAAAGACAATTTCAAATGTTGGAGATGTTAGGAAATGTTAGATGCAGATTGGATACATATGTTCATAGAGTGTAAAATGATAATCTCATTTTGGATAGATTTCGAAAATTTCACTAATGTATTGTGTTCAGACAATTGTGAAATAACAGATTCATTATTATTATTATTTAATACACCAATACCAGATTCCACTCTGAGAACACAACTGCATCTTCTTTGGTTTCTTCTTGTGATCACAAGAAAAGTTGTTACATTAAATTGGAAATGTAGGAAAATCCTCTCATTCTCTGAATTCATTTTTTTTCAAAGACTGTATGTAATAGGGAATTACTGACTGCTTATGCAAGAACATCAAATATTACACATAGACAATTGTCATGGTTAAAACTTAAAGATCTTTTAGATAAATTGGAATAATGATTAAGAAATCGTCTATGTTATGGACCTTGCATATACTTTTGTTTTTACTTTCTTTTTTGTTTATTCCAGATGATTATGTAAATATGTTATAGTAATATTTTAATCAAAATCAAATAAAAAGGTCTGTGCCCCCCACACACACCCTTACTAAATATATTAACTCCAAGATTGCACTACAGTGGGGAAAAGGGCAAACTCACAAGGATGCCAAGCGATTTCGTTCCCAGGGAAAGAAATCGCTAATTTGGTCATTCACTGTAATGGGACTTCCCTTATTATAGGTTGATGAAAAGCCATTCGATGGATGGCTTTTCATTGACATAATACAGACCCCTAATTTATACCTGTTTTACTTATATATTTTGCAAGGCAGGTTAATTGTTTGCCATTCTTTCTCTGATTTCCATCTTTGCTTATTGTACATAGTTAATGTTTATCTATTTGCCTACCTGGCTATTTCTACAGACTTAAAGATACTTGATATGCCACTTATAGATAATGGTTGCTGAGATGTAACTTTTTTCATTTTTTTTTTTAACAAGAAACATCTCTATTAAATTAACACTTATAACCCAGGCAATCATATATTTGTATAAATGGAAACAAACCATATTGACATATTTTTAGTTGCAAACATTATACATAACATGTGATCTATCTAGTCATTACATAGCTAATTCAAATCCTTCCTTGTTTTAGACCTCATTCCTCTTTCAGAATGTTATTTTGCATGTATTGTTCCCACAATTCTCATTTTTGTCTATGTAATTTACTCCTACCGTTCTCTAAAGATCCCATTTCCAGATGTTTTATCTCTGTTAAATAAAGTGTTATAAAACCCAAAGTTATTAGCAGCTCTGGGTGACAAATAATGAACATCGTGGCAACTCAGTTCTGCTCTGACACTGGTTAACTCTCAAAATGCCCAGCTTCTAGTCACACAAAATAACACTGAGCTATTTGTAAAATGAATTGTTTTTTTTTTTTTTTTACCTTCTGCCTGCTGCCAATAAGCTTTTTGGGGGATTTATTGACCCATTCAGTCCTTCACATGGCAAAAGAACTTCCTGGCTCATTCATTCTTAGTAAAGTGACAGCTGTTTAGTAGGACATTAGGGCTTTCCCTGCATATGGCCCCAAACCCACCCCTGGTGGTTAATGTGAACTCCTATGTCACCACAAAAAGCCCTGTTATGACATCCACAAAACTTCATGTCCTTCCACACATATGCTACAGAGAGTTACTATCACCAGCTTGACAGGACCAATTTACATTCCTAGTCTATGGCCATATTTGGCATCTGCAAACCTCTGCTTGCATGACAGCAATTGGCCAACCAGGGCCACTACTTCTTTCTACCAGCATAAGAAAGTTATTATTTAATTGAATTGTACTCATCTGAAAAGTTAACAAATCATTTTCTGAGGTTAAATAGCTGCCCTATATTTGTGCAGTTAAGGGCACTACAACTGGTGAGGATGTTTCTGATAAAGAGAAACAAGAGTTGGAGAAAATGAAAGTTTGTGATACCAAACTTTATGGTGTCATGGTTGCTGGTACCCTGTTCATGACCAGAAAGCAAACTCTACATTTGACTTAATGGTGAGACCAGAGCCTTAGGAAATCACCATGAAGTACAACACAGTCCATCAGGAATATCTATATGCCAAACAATTGAAATGAAAGAGGTCACAGAAAAGTTTACTGTTAGTGTTGGCAAGATACAAGGGTATTAATCAAAAGCAGTTCAAAGCCTTTCTTGAGGATTTAACTCTGGAGTATTATAATATGATTTACTTGAGTCAACTTCATTTAATGAGCAGGACTGACATGGTAGCCAGATTCTGTTTGCTGTATCCAGCCAATTGTGCTTAGTTTCTTACACTTCTACTTTTTCTTTTTATTAATTATGTTAAGGTATGAGGTATCTCAGTGATTGCTCTTTGCTTGATTCTTCCTTTCAAAATACATCCATCTCAACAGATACATTCCCTTTAGGGTTAGCCTACCCCATTACAGTGGTGAAACAACATACACAGCTTTACTGTCATACAGTTATTAGAAGTCCCTCATCTCCAAGCTCTCATTTCTGAACAACATATGCATTGGCACCTACCTTTTTTGCATTCACTGCAAGACACAGACCTTGACTAATTAACTCCCAGGACAATTGGAGTTCTGTCCTCCTTTGCACTCCTACCACTCACATTTTCCCAGCCACTCCACAGACCACCCAAAATATTTCCTCTGATCTCTGCTCACTTTCACACCCTGAAGACATACCTCTTAAAAGACACCACCATAAAACCACATAACCCATCTCACTGCCTTCATAGTCAATACTAAAATATTACTTGAAGTCTCAAATCCTTCTTGTAACTTCCTGTACATACACAACACACATCTGATCAGTAAAACATTTATCTTTCCACAACTTACCCTGTTCTACCACCTTCTTTTTTTTTCTATACCTCCCTCATTCCTACAACCAATCTTCATAAAACACTTACACAATCAATTATCATGTCACTATATATTACCTCTTCCATAACTTCCTCACCAGAAAACTACCCCACAAACAACCCCACAGTAATCAGACCAAACCTATACCCCAGCTGTCAGGATCACTCTTCTATATGATTACTAAGACTCAGAAACATTTTTTCTCTCTGCCTAAATACAGGGAAGACCTTCTTCAGACTATCCTCCATAATCTTTATACTCCTTCTTAAGAGTAACATTGAACTCCTTCTTAAGAGTAAAATTGAACCCAACCCAGGCCCTACAGCTCCCTTTCCTCAACAACTCTCTTTCTGCACTGACCTGTGCCGTCCTCAATGCAAATAGCATCAGAAACAAGCTAGACTTCATAAGTGTTTTTATTTTCCAGCACAATCCAGACATTCTAGCAGTCACAGAAAGACTCCCCAACTTCCAACACTTTCTAACCTCCTACAAATATAGCAATCAAGTGGAGACTCTCTAATTATGTACAGAAATAACCTAAACCCAAAAGACATTCCTCAATGAAAGTCCTCCTCAAACTCCAGTCCTAACTGGATTCTAGTAAAATTTCCAGCTCAAAAAGGCAAACTACTACTGATTCACTACAGCCTATCTACCACCCTCTGCTTTCCCTAAATAAATTCAAATCACTCATCACTAACATCCTTAATAAGTGTTAAAAAAAATAAATAAATAATCATTCTAGGTGACTTCAGTCTTAATTATCTTGGCCCTTTTTCGTCTGACATGGGTACTTTCTTAGCAGACCTAGGTTTCCATCTCATAAAAGAGCATGACCTAACCTGAGGTTCTCCAAACACTCCATACTTGACCCGATAATTACAAACCTTCCAAACTCCATCTCCAACATAAACATTCTGCCACCATTACTAACTGCCACTGCCCTATCACCTTTACATTTGTCAACCATCCTATAAAATTGGCATCAATATCAAAAGCCTTCAGAAACCAGAGTACAAATGTAAACATAAACCTTTCTCACAGCCATAACCATATACTCTCCTTAAATTACCTTAATACAGCAGCTGTAATCCTACCCAGCTTTCTGCTTCAGCTGCAAAACAAATTCTTCCCATTTATCCACAGGCTTTACCTACCCACCAAAACTGAATGGCTATCCACTGAACTCAAACATCCTTTTACTCTAAGAGGTGAAACGTGGCAAAAATAGAAACAGACCCCCACAAATGACAACCACACCAATTTTATAGAATTCTGTAATCTAGCCATGAAGTCCAGCAGAAGACACAAAAGAAATCTTCAAACAAAGAAACAAATTACCTTCTTACATTGAAAAGAGATTAATATACTTACAGGAAAAAAAACTCCTCATGATATCATGTCAGCAAACACCATTCTATGTGGTACAACAACATTTTCTCTAGGACATTTCCTTAAAGAATTAGCAATCCCCTTTCAATAAACTCCACACCTCCCACACATCATGCATTGTCCAACCCTCTTCCACTATAAATGCATATGTCTCAAAGAAGTCTCTCTTTGACTTGAAAATATTTCCACTGACACTCCTGCAGAGAGCATCTGTGTCTTCCTCTCATCAACATATATAATCTATGTCTCACACAAAACATTATGCCACATATTTGAGAAACTGCTTAAATTAAATCCCTCCCAAAGCAAACCAACCCAAAAGATACCTCTCACGTCTGTCCAATATGCATCCTACCAATTCTTGGCACATTTCTTGAAACAATAATCTACATCCAACTTGCCCTCTATATTTAGCAGTACCACCTGCTCTCCAACAAAAAAAGATGGATTCTAGCCTGGACAAAGTACTATGACAGCACTTTGGTCCCTAACTGATGACATCCTGCTAAACATTGATAGTGACCTTCTTATAGGTGCCCTATTTATAGACCTGGCAAAGACATTTGATCTCATTGACCACTGTCTTCTCTAAAACAAACCAATTGAAACTGATATTAATTCAGACTCCACTCCCTGGTTTAAAAACTTCCTCACTGACAGACACTTCAGAGTTAAAATAGGATCCTCACAATCAGAATCTGCACCTATTGCCAAAGGTGTACCATAAGGAATCATTTTTGCACCCACTCTTCTCCATATTTATTAACAAACATCCTTGAGACGTCTCCCATCTCCTACTTATTCTTTATGATGATGACATGGTCATTTACCAGTCAGGTCACTTTCTCACATGCCAGCATCCACTGCCAACTCCAGTCAGACTAAGATGATCTCCAACAATGGATCATAAGCCATAAACTATTTCTCAACCCCACCAAGACCAAAACTATGCTTTTTGGAGCTCCACAGAAAATTCACCAAGCACCTAACTCTTTAACTATCTTTGACCTATACAACCATTCCACAGAGACAACCCCCACCTTCAAATACCTAGGACTATGGCTTGAGAAGTCACTGAACTTCCATGTCCATGTAGACAAAGTGAGAGACAAGATAAACTCCTTCCTCTTCTGGGTAAAAAAAAAAGATCTTCCCTTTTCTATCCCAACCAACCAGAACAGCCACTGGCAAAGGAGTTCTCCTTTCTTGACTTGAATATTGGCTCCCAACTTTTGCTTCTGCCTCCAAGAAAAACATTACCACACTCCAGACTATCTCTAACATCATCTGCCAATTCATTATAAACTCATCTCTCTGTTAGCATCACTATATCACCCTAGAAAAAGTCAAATGGCTACCCATAAAACAAATATCTAATCTACCTTTAGGATCTCCACTCTATGAACTACTCCATCTCCATGCATTTATTCCCCTTGCAGGTAGACTTCATCAAAAACCCTCCTCATACAACCTGAGACTACTCACACACCACACCATCACTCATTACCCCCAGAACCAAACCTCACAACACTGCACTTGCTTTCTCCTGTCAGGCACCTACTCTTTGGCAAGGTCTCCCCATCAACATTAAAGAAACCAACACTTATTCCAAATTCAGAATGTAGCTCAAAAATGCTACTTCATCCAAGCCAAATCCTCCTTATTCAACACTGGACATATCACCTAACTATCTCCTTTCTGAGCCTATTCTCCTGTCTCAAGATTTACTGAAGATTGGCCCATTTGAGAAACTAATGTGTATATTGTACATTACACTCTGCTTGATTCAACATTGCACTGTGCTTGTTCACTACAATGTATATAAACAGTTTTTTCTATGTAATTAGTTTGAACTACTGCGATATTGCTTACAGTTCTGGATATTTTTATAATTTTTTAAATGTTTTGTATTTTACCCAGGCTGTACCAGATATTGATCAATACTGATCAGTGTACTAATCCAGTAAAAAGAAAAATAAAATAAAAATGAAATAGTTGACCAAATAAAAGGGTTGGGAGGGTGGCTTAATGGCTAAGGTGTTTGCCTTACAAACAGAAGGTGCAGGGTTTGAGTGTCACAAGGGATAATTGGATAGGCTTAAAATGACTCGCAGGGGCAGTTAGCTTAGAACTAAACTATGAACTATGAACCTTCATGAACAAATTAATGAGTTGTGGCTAAATTATCTGGTATTCCGTGATGGTATCACTTTTTTTATTTTTTGGAAATGCTAACTATTTGTCATCCAACTGTTGATCAGGCCCATTCTCTCGCAATATGAAATTCAAAGCAGACCCTCAGGCATGCTGCCACCAAGGCAAATATCAGTCTTTTCTGATTTTATGCTTATTTTGCCCATGAGGTAATTTGATATGAATGCCATGTAGCAATCTTTATGGGTGCACTCAGGTCAATAAACCAAATCCCACCAGCTGTAGACATGCCATGTTTCAGACTTTTTGTGACACTGTCAATACAGCTTATTGGCATCATTATACCCATAAAGACTTAAAAAGTTAAAAGTCATTGACATTCAGACACCATGTAGCTGAAACACTGGTATGTCCCTAATGGCTCATTTTCATATTTCCCACTGGCCTCCATTACAGGAAGTTTAAGGTATTCCATAGTGAAAACTTTAGCTTTATTGAGTCTTTCTTGCAGTGGTTATTATACAGTCTCACATGAAAGCACTTAGTTGAATGAACAAAATGCTGCTGACATCATATGTCTGGCTTGAGGAGTAACCTAGATTTTATAAGTTTATGCACCACTTTGCAAAAGTTGATATTTACTGTATTTTGTTACTTAAATGATCCAGTCTTAGAACTAGAGTTAATGAATTGGCCAATATTAGTTTATACTGAACTGGTTGTTATATACAGTTCTTATACAGTTCTTTAGTAAGGGTCTATATTACTTTGTCAAAAGCCAGCTTCAGTGAACAGTCATTGATCAAACACAAATCAGCGAACAGCCATTCATCGAATGTTCACATCAACAAACGTGCTTCCCAGGAAGTGAGTCAGTTGCCCAACATACAAAGCAACACACACACACATACACACACACACACACACACACACACACACACACACACACACACACACACACACACTGCAGAATATCAAACCCACCAAAAAGGGGTTATATGCCCCCCACACCACCCAATGTGGGGGCTGTGTCCCCATAACCCCCTATTTATATATCCCAACTCCTATTCTCTGCTGTGAACGTTCAATGAATGGCTATTAGCTAATTTGTATTCGATGAACAGCCATTCACTGAAGTTGGGTTTTGATGAAGTAATATAGACTAGCAATATGAAAATTTATTTGAACTGTGGGGTTACAACTTGATTTCGCAAAAAGGCTTAGGATGTCTACATTGGAATCTACAGTTTGGAAATTTGAGCAAATGAGTTACGAATTTCACAGTGAAATACCTTGTGTGCATATAATTTTAGTTTAAACTTTATCTCTTGCCATGTTTCATTCTATGCTTTCTGCAAATTACCTGTAAGGTAGTTTCCTGTGTGAATTTGGTTTTAGATAATTTTATATTGACTGAAAAATACTTTCAGCATGATTTGCATTCAGTACTGAAGTCTGACAGTATGTTGTGCTACTTTCATTTATCTATGTATGTATGTATGTATGCATATATGTATATATGCATGTCTGTATGCCTTATTTATTTGCTTTTATTTTGTTAGCTAGGGAGGCAAGTTCACTTGCACATAAGTAACAACTGTAAGGGTTTTTAAGATACTGTCCTAATTCCATCTCTTTAGTATTTTGATGCAAGCAATTTTAGCCATTACCCAAGCTACAGACAGATAGCCCTGTCAACTGTCCTTATTTTGGGAGAACATTCCTATTTTCAGGGGTGATTTACTCTAACACATCCTTACCTGTTTTTGAAGGTATTTCCCTATTTTTGATTTACCCCATTTTTGTGAATCCCCCTCATCACATGTGATTTTTTTAAGCTTTTTAGTTCACAGAAAACCACACTACATGACCAACATACTGGTGGCAACAATAATTTACACTATTCTTACATCTACCTTTTTCTGAAGCAAAAATAAACTACCTTGTTTGGTAGAATTAAACAATAACCCACAAGTCAGTGTGGGTATTTCAGGATTTACCCACAGTTGGCATGGATGGATCATGTGGGTGAAGCCCAAGTGATTAAACAAAGCCAAACATGGGTAAATCCTGATATAACCACACCCATAAGTGGGTTATTGCTATTATACAATTACATTATTTAAGAAAGAAACTGCTTACCTTTCTTTTATCTTTGTATAATGGTCCAATAGAGTTCCTCCTTCTAGTTTCCTGTTCTTCCACTGCTTTTGATTTACTGTGCACGCATATGAGAGTTATATTCCCACACTTGCACAGTACATCAGTGTTGTTGTGTTGTGTTGCAGAGTAATGTCTTCCTGGTTTGCGAGGGATGACCTGCCTCCCTATTATTATTTAATGAGTTCAACCCCAGTGGGTTGCAAGAAAACATTTTTTTTTATGTTGAAAAGTGTAAAACTGTGAGGCAAAAATCTAGACATTCTAGGAAGATGTGGACAATTGAGAGGTATGAGATTCTGGTGAGATTTAAAGACGGACAGCACAAAACTGAGGGAAAATCAGGTACATTATTGTTTCTTTATTTTTGAGAATGCACCTGATTTTGCTTCTATTTTGCAGTGACCCTCCATAGCATATTCCAATAGAAAAGTCTGGCTGTTAAATGGTACTATGGTATATGCTCAATTTACAACATACACGCTGGTTGAGCTGTCCAATCAACATGCTCATTTTTAAATAGCAATAATACATCATTGTATAATTCACAATACAGTTTGAGTCAACAAATTTTACACTGTTTCTTTGATAATGTTCTTATATTTTTCCATTGGTTTTGTCACTCTTTGTTTTTTAAATATGTGTTTCTGAGTAGTGTAAAACATTATTACTGGAAGCAGGAAGAGTTATGTGATATATATTTAGTATTCAAATCTTATGCTAATAAAATGTTCAGAATTCTGGCTGCATTTGCCTACTTTTCTAGCACCTTTATACCTATTGTCGATGAATGCAGATGAAAAGTATAGCTGCAGCTAAGAATACAACTTTATTTATTTATTGACATTCGATTACCGGGAAAGTCCGACTGGGCAGGTGCCAATTATCAGTGGAGGCTCAGGGAGAAAAGCCCCAAAGTTTTGCAAAACATTTTAAGAGCAATAATATTACAGTCCTTCAAATAATAGAAAAACAAATACAGTTTAAATAATTATACCAAATTAGATATGGAAAGGCTTGCACAGACTCTACTATAGTTTGCTGTGAGGGAAAGGTTAGTTTGCTTTTTATTTGTTGTGCCTTTTTCTATTTTGTATACTGTGATTTGTTTTATTTACACTGTGTTTTACTTGTATTCTCCTTTTTACTGCATATTAAAACTTGAAAAGACACCACAGCTCTGTTTCTTGTGAGTCAGACAGAAATTTTTCCCACCCTCCCACCTGGTTACTGTTGTGTTCCTAAACAAACACCACTGTCTTTCTATTTATGTTAATTTGACCATATATCTCATTTCCCCTCTGCTTTTTCTGGTTGGTGTGCATAAGCACAAAATTATAATTTTATGAAATCACTCTCCTTCAACTATTTAAATTTATTGGCCATCCTACTGTATTCCATAGTACCAGAATAAAAAGTGACCACCACCTTTCAATCTATCTTGCTGTTTTAAAAAATAATGACTCTCCACTAAAACCTAAATTTTTAGACAGGTAAAGCTTAGGTTACCTACTTTCACATCTAACTCCTCTAGTGCACATTGCAGTGTTTAGAATAACCATTTTTTTTTGCTTATGGCATATTTAGTGAGAAAGCCAGAGGAGAGAAGTTGATAGAAGTAAGGATGTGAGTGAAGAAGGGAGAGTAAGGAGATGTGAGGTATGAATAGGTATTTGTTCACATTTAGAGATATAATTAATTGTAGTGTTGAGCAAGAACAGAGACAGCTTTTGACTAGGAAGTCTTTCAGAATGGTTTTGGAGGATGGTTGGGAGGGTATTGACCTGATGGATAGAGAGAAGGAGTTCCAAGTATTAGCAACATGGATCAAGTGCAGACAATGCCCAGTAGATCTGATAAGCTTGTGGACAGACAGAAGTTTTTGGTCAATGGATCATAATGACTAAGAACATAGTGGTACAGAATATTATTTTGTGCTGGACAAGCAGATGGATTTTGGATAATCTTATAGATGGTAAGAAGCAGTGAATATTTTGGTTGATGGGGTAGTTCTAACCAATTTAGACTTTTAAGTGATATACAGTTATGGGTTTGAAAGGGGTGTTGGCTGCAAATTTAGCAACTTTGTTATAGCATCATTCATGTTTTGATTTTTGTAATGTCTGAAGGTTAGTAAAGATGGGAGCACCATTAAAAGTGTGGGGAGGAGATAAGTAGTGGCAAATGTAGCTTAATTGTGTTAGTGAGAACGATTTTGGCTCTATAAAGCATCATTAGTTTTTGATAAGTTTTTCTGATGCAATTTTGTACATGCAGGTAGAATTTAATATTATTATTATTATTAACCACTATCATCCCTAATAATTTATGTGAAATGACTTCAATGGTTATATTATCAAGAGAAAGTACTTTGCATTTTGTTTTTTTTTTCATGGCAGAGAGAGTTGGGGAAAAAAGTAATAGTTTTTTTTTTTTTTTTTTTTTAAGGTTGAGTATAAGTTGTGAATTACATAGCCATGTTTCAGCTACTGTTAAGGCTTCCTGCATAATTTTTTGGAGGTGTGCCACATTGTCAAATGTGCAAGTGAGTGTGGAGTCATCTGCGTACTACATTAGGGAGGCCTGTTGTGTGGATATGTAGAGGGTGTGAATGTTAAAGAGAGGGGACTAAGAACAGAGTCTTGTGATACACTGATGTTGAATAGGAGGTATGGAGAGAGGGTCGAGTGTCACTTTACTGATTGATACCTATTCAATAGACAGTTTTTGAACCATAGGAAGATGGGCTATGAGAGACATACTAAGGACATTTGAAGTTGAGGTTTGCTCTGACAAACTGTGTTTGAAGGCTTTAGACAAATCTAGAAATAAGGTGGAGACTACTTTGCTGCTATCTCTAGCTTTATTGACAGTATCTATATAGGTTAGAAGTCCAGTGTTAGTACTATGGGAAGGACAGAAACCATATTGTGTGGGGGAATAGGAGTTCTTCCTGCAGGAGATAGTTTCAATGTATTTTTCAAGAGGTGGGATAAGATTGCTATACGTGTAAAGTTAGTAACATCTGCTGAATTTCCTCCTTTGTGCAGAGGGATAATTTGTAACTTTTTCCAGAAACAGGGAACATGGGATTACTTGATTGACCTATTTATAAGGTTTGAGACAGGGTAAGCAGTTTTTAGCTGATATTTTAAGGTATTCACTTGGAAAGTCATCAGCTGAAGTAGATAATGGTTTGAGTTTGTTTAAGAGTAGTTTTATATAGAATGTGGCCACAGGTTGAAGGTAAAAGCGAATGCGGTAAGATGTGACTGCTGGGCAGGGCTGGAATTAGATGTTGGGGAATCCTTGGTTAGAGATGCTATACTATCTATGAAATAAGAGTTGAATTGTTTGTAGTTTTGAGTGATGAGTTATTGGGATAGAGGTTAGGGTTAAATTTATGGTCGGGATGCAAGATCTCTTTAATGGCTGTCCAGAATTCTTTAGGCTTGTATACACTATTATTCTGAAAGTATTGTAGTAGAGGTTTTTGTCTTCATTAATTTGCTTTTAAGTATGACTTAGAAGCATTCTGAAGTTTTCTAAATAGTGTGATGTTTTTTATTTTCTCCATTTGTTCCATACTCTTTCTCTATCCTGCATTAGTAAATCACTCTTTATGAATAAGCAAATTGCATTATTTTTTTTTGGTCTTTTCCTTCTATGAGGTGCAAGTCTATTCAGAATATTCAGGAAAGTTGTACTGAATTCATTTACAGCATCATCTAAAGGGAGGATTTTTAGGAAGTTCCAGTTAGTAGATGATAAGTTAGTAGTGAACTTTTCTAGGTTAAACTTGGAAAGGTAACATGTTGTTTTACAAACATGCTGTTTAAGTGGATACATGCAATGTCTGTTTGCATAGATTGGCAGATGATCACTGAGAGAATCTGACATTGTACCTGAAGTGGTGTATTTGCTAGGTTCTTTTACTGCTTGTATTAGGATCCAATCTAATCGGGAATTTGATGTCTTGTTATATAATATGTTGAGCTATTAATAAGTTGTGTGAAACCAAAGAAGTTCAGGCTAGATGTAGGGGGGCTTGAGTTTATGTCTAACAAATTAATATTCACATCACCTAGTAGTATTATTTCTTGTGGAACTCTTATGGATATCTAGTGAAGGATATCTTCCAGTATAGCCGTCTTGTCACCAGAAGGGATGTAAAGAAAAGCAATGTATGTTTCTTTACAATTGTTTAATTTCAGGAAAGTAATAAGAAGCTCTGTTGAAGGGCGGCCACGGTGGTGCAGCGATTAGTGTTGCTGCCTCACAGCAAGAGGTTCTCTGGTTCAATACTTGGCTGGGGTGCCTTCTGTGCAGAGTCTGCATGTCCTCCCTGTGGTTGCATGAGTTTCCTCTGGGTGCTCCGGTTTCCTCCCACATCCCAAAGACATGCAGTAGGTGGATTGGACACTCTAAATTGGCCCTAGGTGTGAGTGTGTGCATGTGTGTGCCTTCTGTGGAAGGTTCGGTGCTGGGCTGGCAACCCAACACAGTAACATTCCACTTCCAATCATGAGTGGACAGATGATTTGCTGTGGTGACCCCTAACCGGGAAAAGCTGAAAGAAGAAGAAGAAGGATAAGAAGCTCTGTTGAACTGAATTTTGGTATTGGTTTGTTGTAAGGGGAAATATGGTAGTTGCTGGGAAATATTAAAGCAATTCTACCACTTTTCCTCTTTTTATGGTCATTATGGATGATATTATAGCTGGAAGGTATAATTTTGAAGTCATGTATGCTGGATTTAAGTCAAGTTTCAATTACAGCCTGAGGTAAAATTGTAACAGACAGTAATCAGCTTATAGCCGATAGCAAGAAGTTCTCTGGTTCGATTCTCGGCTGAAGTGCCTTCTGTGCAGAGTCTGCATGTCCTTCCCATGGTCGAGTGACTTAAAAGACATGCAGGTAGGCGCGTGCATGTGTGGATATGCCTTCTTTGAAGGTTGGGTGCCAGGCTGGCAACTTGACACCATAAAAATTCACTGCCAATCATTAGCAGACCAGAGTTCCGCTGTGGCGAACCCTAACCAGGAAAAGCTGAAAGACAAACAAAAGCATAGCAATTAGCAGAAGGGTACAAACTAGAACAGGTTTCCTTTCATTTCTTGAATGCAGAAACCTGTCAAGTCAGGAAGCCTAAGTAACTGGCATATACAGTGCAATCTACTGGTCAAGAAAAAGGACAGTGGCTAACTTAATTAGTGGTCCTTAAAGAGAAGGGGGATGATAAAAAGTAATAATTTCCAGCGCAGGTAGACACATATTTGACTAGATTAAGGTTCTTCAAGTTAAATTTGCTTATATTTTACAAAGACAAAATTCTCAGTCAGAATGTTTGGAAGTGGTCCTTGTGGCAGAGCTTATGCAGTATCGGGGTCAGATATAGTGACCAGAGGCTCTAAAAGGAAAGAAAAAAGAAAACCTGTACTAAACTGTCATATTATATTGAGGCAATAAAGTTATTACTTATTATAAAAAGAGATGGATGAAGGACCACATTGAGTCAGAGCAAGGGAATATGGGGAAATATAAGACTAAAGAGATAGAAAATAGTTATGAACATAAGCTGAAAGTAGATTAGTGAAGGCAAACTGAGAACCACAGTAATACAGTGCATATGTAGAGCTGTATAGAACAAGTCATCATAACGTACTACACTGATAAGCACATAAAACCACCCCTCACACCACTCAGTAACATTAATGGCATTAAACAGTATATCAGAAGAGTGTGTTGTATATATATACATATATATATATGTATATATATATATATATATATATATATATATATATATATCAGAACAACAGGAACTGATATTTCATACTTTGTAAAGGCCACAGGCTGTACGCAAATAAAGCTTATTATGATTTGAGTGAAACTGATTCATTCAGGGGATTCATCAAGTGGGTACAAGTGGAAAGCTTGTCCATTTAACACATTTACAAGACATTTTTACATTTTATTATATATGAAGAGGAGCAGACACACAGTCAATTTAGTATAAAAGGCCTTACTACATTCAGAGAGTACTATGACTACAATATACCAAGTAGCATAAGAAACTAAGTAGTTACAGGAGTGAAGATACTGCTATGTAATAACGCTAACTTATCTAAAATTTAAACATATCAGGGCCCTTGTTTCATCTGTATATAGTTATTAAGTTCATAATTCATAAGATTGACAGGTAAATTAATTATATAGTTGTGCGTTTTATCACAGTCATAATAGAGACTTGTATCAGATTTTAAACAATGAAAGGGAAGAAACACCCTCTTGAAACATTTTGAATTTTCATTCATGATGTTTTCATTTTTTTTTTTGCCTCCTGCATACCTTATATCACATTTAATTTGTTCCATTCTGTTAATTTTAATTGTGAGAACTGAAGCAGTTCAGTGCTACATTCAAAAAATGCTTCCAGGTGCATTAGTCTTTAAAGAGATGTTCACTTCAATCGGTCAGAGATGAGCACAATTGTGTATTGATTAGCCATTGATGCCCCTCACAGAGGCTCAAACCACCAGTGATTCAAGTGATTAGTCACTGTGGTCCCTCATAAAAAGAATACATCTTTGGAGGCATAGTCACTGTAGTCCCTCACAAATTATGCAAAGTGTGTGATTTGTCACTGTGGTGGCCCATTGTAGAAGGTGCACACCACCAGTGACGCTTGTGCGTTATTAATCCCAGGGGTTTGTCATAGGAGGCTTAGAGAACTGATTGAAACCTCTGTTTTTTTTTTCTTTCCTCCTTGACTATGAAGGAATGTACCTCAGTCTTGAGGTAGGAATGGAATGCAGTTGTACTGATGGATCAAATTCATGTGCCCCCCACCCAAACATATCAAGACTGATATGTGACCTGTGTCAATATAGATGAAGAATTGTAGCTTCAACTATGCGCCAGATGCACTCAAGTGAAGCATGCATTTCATATTGCACATGGGAGTGTGCACACACATACACACACACACACACACACACACACACACACACACACACACACACACACACACACACATTAAGGGCTAAAATTTAAATAACTCCCTTAAATTAGTATCCTACACTGTCAATATCAAAAGCATGCTTATAACTTTGGAGGATTTGATACCTTGCCAGTGTCTTCAGAATAGCTTTATGGCAGGTTGAAGCATGATGGTGTCAGAAAGCCAACTTCACCAAAAAAGATAAATAGCACATCTAAACGTTGTTTACACACATTTAATAAACTTGTATGGTATCACACAACAGCTGCATTACCACCAATCATTTTTTAAGTAGCAAGTGTATGATAAGCCGATGGTTGTTTGTCTTTTCGGCTTTTTCCGGTTGGGGGTCACCGCAGCGGAACTCCGGTTAATAATTGGCAGTCGATTTTTATGGTGCCGAGTTGCCAGCCCGACGCCCAACCTTCAGCAAAGGCATGCCCATTCACGCATGTCCGATGGCAAAAAAGATTAATAGGAAATACTAAAATGCATAATGTGCAATTAGGATGTTAAATTTCACAACTTATTATGGCACATAATATTCCTTGGTTTCTAAAAAGGCTTCAGTTCCAACATGTCATTAAGATGAGGAGATTAAGGTATGCAGAATGGAAAAAGCTAGAAATCCTCTTTGTTTTAAATTTATTTCCAAATCAGCATGTTTATTTTAAGAGTGAAGTTTAAAGAGCTAAGTCCTGTAACATCACAAAAATGTTTCAAGAGGGTGTTTCTTCCCTTCCATTGTTTAAAATCTGATAAACATTCAGTGATGCATTTTCCTGAATGGTATTCATGTTTTCCTGCACAATGCCCAACATTGCATACATTAAAAATAACAAATTCTTTTACAGTTGATAGACGTTTTAATTTAAAGAGCATCTGGTATTCTCAAAGAAACAGTATACCTTGTATTATACTTTTCTAATGAGAACAGGGACTACAAAGGAAAAAAATTATATTATTTAAAGCATTTCTATTTCTCCTGGGAACAGACATAAATTGATAAATCATCCTTTAAGCCACAGTGTATAGTCAGAAATTTCAAAATACATACACCAAACTACTGCATTACTACCCAGCTTTGTCCAGCTTCCCTTCATGCAGTTCTCACCTCCAGCCTTGAACCCCTGTCACTTACATTTTGCAAAAAGACAGTACAGCAAATTCTCCAGATTTGCAAATCAAGGTATTCCAAATGTTCTTGTCAGCATGGCACATGTGCTAGTTTAGTTTCAGTGCATTGACTGGGACTCCAAGGTAGCTAGGCCCAAAAATGCAAGTCTGTCGACACCACTGTTTACTAAATGATTAAGTGCCATACATAATACATGCCTTATGGGTGGAAGAAACACTTCTACTGAGAGCATCAGTTGCATACAGTATCTAAAATCCTCTTAATTAAAAATTTGATGTAATGAATGTGTAAGAAAACACACTAAAACCATTGTGTCCCAGTAGATCTGTGGCTTGATTCTATAAATGATCCACTAACCACTAAGTCTTTCACATTTGTCACTATTAAGATAGGGGATATATTCACAGCTACAGTTCTGGGGTAGCATACATAGTGAACCCTGCTAGAGTTTACTTCTGAGTTTGTAATATGGCTAGCAATATTTTAAAGAGACCTGTTTTGCTTGTTAACATGCTAGCAATCAGAGTGTGTAACAGCTAGTCTACATGGGAAGACTGGTGCCTGAGGAATTAAACATTTTGGACACTCTTGCATATTTGCAACAGCATACAACCAGATCATGGAAAATTCTAAATGGAAATTTCTCTTCATGCTTTTCCCATCCTAGAATGTTTTCACAGCAACAACTTGAAACAGCTATACTGACAGGGTACAGTGTATGTTCTAGATAATGGTGCAGTCCCATTCTTATATCTAAGGGGCACCAGAGTGTTTCCAACAGGCACTTGGCTTTATAATCTTTTTGTTGCAGTTATGATGAGAGCTTATCTATCTGTCTGTCTATCTATCTATCTATCTATCTATCTATCTATCTATCTATCTATCTATCTAGCTATGTATTTATCTATCTATCCATCTATCTATCTGTCTTTAGTGTTCTGTATTATCTGACTCCTTTTCAGATACAACTTATTACATATTAAAACAAAAATATTTGAAGTAACACAAGTATAAATACACCAGGGCATAGCAATTAGCTAACAAACATCATCTGCAACAAGACCAGTCAGTATCTAGCATGCCAGGTAGATAAACACTGTCATGTTTTAACAGGTTATAATTGTAAGACTTAAGTACCCAAGCCATTTCTGCAGTCTTGAGCGGAGCAGACACATCTGCAGAGAATATTAGTTAAACAGAGTAGTAAACCATATTTAAAAAGGATACTGGAGGGTGAGTTTCTGACTTGGAAAGGTATGGAGTTCTAAATTTTGTGGGCAAGGATAGTTAGCCAAGTTGTGCACTTCAAGGAATATAGCAGTTAATGAAAGTGAAGGAGGATAGAAGTGGATATGTGTAGCATTCAGTTAAAGGGGTTTTAGCTTCGATAGAGAAGCTTATATGGGGCAGAATTTTAAATTCAGTAGTTTTGTATATTAATAATGTGTGACTGGAAGTAATTTGTCTTTGTTTAGCTGATAAAAAGAACAGTTTGTAATCTTTGGTTAGACCAGCAAAAAAAGAGGCTTTTAGAGTGGGTAGGAGATACTAATATTATAAATGCAAGCTGCACTTTATAAACAAAAGTAAGGGATTTTCAGCTGTGTGTGTGTGTGTGTGTGCGTGTGTGCGTGTGTGCGTGTGTGTGTGTGTGTGTGTGTGTGTGTGTGTGTGTGTGTGTGTGTGTGTGTGTATATATAATACACGCGCATGTGTGTGTGGGCATCAAAGCACTTCATCTAACCTTACAGTCTTCATTATTTCTGCCAAGTTGGAAGAACACTGATAGCCAAATATCCAATGCAGCTGTGAACAGCCAGAGGTCCTTAATTATAACATAAAGGGTTTTATTGTCCTTTATGGCACAACATATTATAGAAACTGTGCAAATAGTACACAGACAGTATTAATTCCATGGTCATGGGTAAAGAAAGTTCCAGTTTGTCATTCATTTTCCCCAACCTGATACATAATTTACTGTGCACAATAATGTCAGCACCATACAGGAATCACTTCTCAGACTACAAATTGTGATACTTCTAGTGAGGAAGGCCTGTAATGTGCAGGAAAAAAATGGTTGTTTATTTTTAGAATTAACCCTGATAAAAATGCAAGTCTTCCACATGCAGAGCTTGCCATGCTGAATTTAAAATTAAATTTAAAATTAAGTGTATCTGTTACAGTAGCTTCCCTCTTGCCTAGTATTCATCCTTTCAAGCTTGTGATGATGTCAGGAAGTCTTCCCAGCTCCTGATCCTATTCACTCCATCAGCAAAGCAAGCTTTCTTTTAATCCTTTTGTTCTTCAGAAAATGAAATCTCCTCAGCTCAGACAAAAACAGACTGTATGCTCCCTCCTGAGCAATGCTTGGTAGCCACTCACTCACGTCATCCCATCAAATAATAGGAAGGAAGAAGGGAAAATGAACCTGAAAGAGCACTTCAAAGTTAGTATGCATTTTTTTGTCAAATCACAAAAGTCCACAAGTTTTGCACTGCCAAAAGATTCAGTTACGCTAGATGTTTTGTGTAAGCTGCCGCACCTGCAGAATAAGCACAGAGCAGTGGTATATACGAAAATGACTGAATAACATAGTTGATTAGAATTAGAAGCAGAATAAACAGGTTTCCTTCTGACTGCTGCCTGATTTTAAACTTGCTGGCTCAGACTTGAATACGTTCTAATATTTTTGATACACTATCCACTGAGTGACAAATTTATTTATTTGTTTATTTATTTATTTATTGACATTTGTTGACTGGGAAGGTCTGACTGGGTCAGAAACCCATTTTCAGTGCAGACCCGGGGAGAAAAGCTCCATCAAAAACATTATATATCACAAATAAAAAAGTATTTAAAGTACATACAGATTCTAAAAACTACAAACATACAGTGTCTAACTATATATATTAAATAGTAGAATTACAGAGTAGGTACATGTCATTTACAGTATTGTTGTTTGATATTTTATACATAGCAGTAGGTATAAGAAGATAGTTTATTTTCCTTCTATTTCAGGAAATAGCAGGGATATATATTTTTATATGGCAGTTTGAGGCAAAAAGGATTCAAGGAGTCAGTCAAATATATGTTTTTGTGGATAATGTCTCCTATATGGTGCATATGTATCTGTCTTTGGACAGCCACCATCCATTTAAATGGGTATCGATCTCAGAGGAATTCAGTTTATTGAGTGTACTCACAATAATAATAGTTCTTCAGGTTAGACAGTCCTACAGTAGAAGTCATAATCTGTGGACTTCTCTCCATAAATATGAGTCATGATCTCATCATTTCAACATCTCCATGCTTCAGGTCAACGGACGAGACCTGCTGAAGCCCATATAAGGGTACATTGTTCAGTGCTAACTTCATTTATTCTAGTGAAGAACTCTCAGGAAAAGTTATGCTGAAATAGTAATAGTTATAATTACTGAAGACAGTACATATTCTATAAGTACATATGGTTAATAATAAATTGTTTATTTTAATTCTCAGTTCATTTTTAAAGGTATTCACATCCTCATCTAGAGCTAAAAGGATATTGGTTGAAAGAAAGTATTCACAGTGACACAGAAGTCTGTCTGCCTCTCAGTCTTTCTTTCTTTCACAAAGGTGTGTTGTTAAGTATCCTCACATTTACATATAACACACTCTGAATCAACACCTCCATGTTTTGGTAGGTAGTAATGGCCTAACAGCAAAAGCAGCACTCACTTTACCGTGCTACTAATGGATTCTTTTCTACCTCCTCATCCTAACCAACACTTAATTGTTTATTTCATCTTTATTGTCATTCCATAACATTCTAATATTTATCAACTCTATCTTCATGTCCTTAATTTAGTCCTCCTCATCTCATCCTATAACTCTGTTTAATTTCACATCAGAATATTCTATTATTTCCCAACTCCATATATTATTAGAAATACAGTCAATATTTTGAATAACTGTATTTTATCTTACTCAGCATAGGCTATCCACTTCTTCAAAGTGTCTTGATACTTGCAGTACATCTTGTATTTTTGATCACAATCTCTCCTAGCAATACTCTGTAAATGCATTTCAATCTGTCATGGGTGCTCTTATCCACTTGTATATAAGGTACACCCCAATCTGTTGTAAAGAATGTAAAAAATACTTATCAGCTATTATAAAATGTTTTATGTGTGTTTGTGTAGCCTTTCTCTACAACTCTGAAAAATATTTAATGTGCTATGGGGTCTTTCTCCCCTTGTATATAATACCTTATTGACTATTGCTTAAATCTTATTTGAATCTGTTATGGAGCTTTTCTCCCTGGGCCTCTGCTGAAAATCTGTAGTAAAAAAATCCAAAGCTTTTGGGATCAACCCTTCATCAGTGTGTAAAAAAAGAGATTGAATACCTTCATTTAAATAGTAAATTCAAACCATAAAACTAATCACATGACACAGTTGTATCAAGCACTTCATTTTAAAGACATGCAGGTAAACTGTTACTGAAAGTCAGTATAGCCATAAAATGAGTAAAACATTTAACTAAGACCCATCCACACAAGATGTTATTTCAAAGTTAACTGTTTTCTTTTTAAAATAGGTTTAATGCTTACTGCTGTATTTAAACCTGGAAAACAATCAGCTTCTAAAAGTGTGATCCATGAATATTCATATACTTCTAACTCATTAAGATCCCCCTTTTTTCTTCTGTCTGATGTCAATCATTCTGAAGTTAAATGTGTGTGTGCTTCCTTTCTCCCTCATATGCGTGCCCAGAGCATTAGCTGCTACCTCTCTATGTATTTCACATTTGTGTCCAATAATTCTGTCCTTCAACCTTCTTCTTCATTTCCCTATGTAGAATGCTTGACTCACCTTACAGCACGCTATATACATGATGGCAACAGTATTACAAGTTGCAAAATACCTGAAAGTATATTTCTTATTAGTGTTAGGATGCATAAATTCACAGCTTGTGTTTATATCATCACAGCATATGCAACTATAACAAGGAAATGTACCCTGTTTTCTACTTATGTTCAACTTTGTATTATTTTAGCATAATCTTTGTTTCAAATTCAGACAGGTATGATATGAGAACATGGGGGCCTCTCCAACTATTCTGATTATCTCAGGCATGTTTTTAAGTATACCCCAATTATTTCTAATAATCTTCTTAACACTCTCTGATCTAAGATTGTATGTCATGACATAGCATATGTTATTATTTTTAATAGAATTATGACCAGAATTGTCATGGCTAATATTACTAGAAAAGTGGGGTCTTGCTTTGCCTGTTCTTTCCATAATAAATTCATCTGCTGTACGTTCTAATAATGAGTTATTATAACCACAGCACTGATGAAGGGTTGATCCTGAAAGCTTTGTGATTTTTTTCCTGTTTGGAATAAATGCTGCATTTTACCTCAGCGTTTCCAGGCTTTACTGTTTTGCATTTTGTATCCTGCCTGGTTTACCTACATGTTGTTCTTGTTTCTTTGGACCTCTGCTGAAAATCCACCATTGGCTCAGTCAGACTCTCCAGGTTACTAAAGGACAAGTAAATAAATACAATCATTCTTTTGCAAGGACTTGTGTAGCAGTGGTCATAAAAACACAGCAGAGCTCCAGGCAGCTGAACTACCAATCTAAAGTGATTTATAATCTGAACAGCATCCTTCACTCCATGACATTGTTCATCCAAAGTCTGTCCTAACTGTAAAATTGGCACCCGACTTGTAATTCTTTGTGGATCTTTGTTCAGCTAGCCTCAAGTGTATCCAGTATTCAAATTAAAAAACAGAAAAGCCAGTCTGCATACTGGAATGTGCTATGCCATGATACCTTAATATTGTGATATAGTTATCATAACAAAAGACAGAAGAAAGGAACCAGCCATTTGGGCAAAATCTGTGTAGGTCACGTTTCATATGAAAAAATAAATAAATAATTAGTTTTTCTGATATTAAATTAACAACTGCATTCATCCAAAGCACAGAGTAGCCCCTCACTATTGTATTCATACTTAGGAAAACACTGGCATATGAATACGTTGAGGGAAGCAGTAGGTATACCCTATGCATGAAGTAAGGATTTCTATTCATAGAGGCTATCTCTTTATGAAACAATGCAAATGATTTCTCAGACATTAATTGCTACCATTCCAGAATATTTACTAAGTCACCCTCACCAGAAAAAAAAGTTTTTCCAAGACAGCAGTTTCAAGAATATTGGATTTGTAATTCATATAGAAACAAAGTCAATCTTTCTATGATACATTTTCAATTTCTAGGTAGACAGAACTCTATGATGGGTAGATTTCAGGTGCAGACTACCACTTACTAACATACAAATAGAAGCTGCAAAATGTTATACGTTTCAATGAAAAATGAGACAAGCTTTTCTAATAAACAAGGGGTGCAACTACTACACCACTTTAATATCCATGCAATAAGTCTGTATAAACCACTGTTATACACAGAAGGAAAATAACTTCCATTTGGAAAATTCTATTATGTCATTTACCTTCTTTCTGTGTTGGGGATTAGCAGCAAGTTTTTCAAGCAAACATTTAGGGCATATGAAGATGGGGTATAAAACACTTTGAAGAACAATTTATGAATTAAAGGGAAATTGAGTAAAATCATGAACATGATATTGTGTTCATTAAAAAGGTCATAGTTAAAGCATGTTCTTGGACCTATTCACTAGCTCAATTAACAGATAAATAACCTGCTTTCTAGGTTGAGAGACACAGCCAAACAGAGCAAAACGTCTGAATTTGTATAACCTTTTTGTGGAAAGTCAGATTATTAGTGGGATCCCCCATTTAGCTGTTATGTTCAGAAATTATTCTCTATTGTATTACTGTTTTGTGCCAATAGCACTGTCCTGTTTAGAGACACTGTCCTGTTAAGTAAAATGTGTGATCATTCAGTTTGTGATTTAGTCTACTTCCCTAGTAGTTACTGTTTTCTTGCATAATGGATAAGTTCCTCCTGGCTTGCTTGGGTACCACATTGCTGCTGCATTTCGTATTCCTTTTTTGCCTGCATAGTTCCTCAGTAAGCATTCTTCGCATTTTTTTCTGTCAGTAAGATTTAAACGGCCTTCTGCTAGAAACTTAATTAACTGAAGTTTGAATAATTGCTCTCCAGCCATTAAATGAAGCATCTTTCATCAGGACATGGAAAGGTGTTGCAGAGGAAACAGCAAACCAACAGCTATATTATGATAATTATATTTCACTACATCACTGACTCTCTCAATTGCATATACTGCATTGACCACAAATGATTGAAACTCGGTCAATCAAAAAAATAAAGAAAAAGAAAGAAAGAAAGAAAGAAAGAAAGAAAGAAAGAAACATTTTATACACGGGGGCAAGCCCCTCTTTGCACCCCTTGTACCCCCTGCTAATTACATATACCAACTATGAGATTGCAAAATAGTGGGGATAGGGAAAAACCCACTCCCCATTGTGTATCACTCCCATAAACAAATGCCAGCATCCTGCAATGAACTGGCAGTTAAACAAAACAATCATTCTAACTAAACAATAGATGTAATAAACACGTTGAATACATTATGACCATGTACTTACCAAAAGAGTTGTCTTAAAATTGTTAGTAATACTAATAGTTGCAGTTACAGTGGATCTGTAGCTTGATTCTATAAATGATTCACCAGTAAATGTGTCTTTCAAGTAGGACTCCATTATTTGGCATCATTAGGATAGGGGATACAAATTTAGAACATCGGAGTATTGTTTTGCACTAGTCACTGGAAAGTCTGCCACTTGAGTTAAAAATTGAGGATATTAGTCCTCTATGCCACCCCTATATACAAGG